>NC_039258.1:20292918-20570418 GCF_003368295.1 Carassius auratus
GCATGCTTTCTTTCCCTCATCTGGCGAACTTCACTGTGGCCTCCATGCACCCTGCCTGTACTAAAACCTACAGCCCTCTGGCTTCTTATACCTCATTAATGGACTCAAATTCTTAGTATTCAAAGCTTACCATGCTGCATTAGCATGATTCCAGTAAGAGCCATCATTCCACCCTGAATCATGCCTAGCTTGTTAAAATGTTGTTCAGGGCTACTTTTCATAAAAGCCTTTTCATAATCCATGACGAAAGTAACTTGACTTGTAACTTGGAAGTAACGTAACTTGAATGCATTGAGGCAACAGTAAAACCCTAATCTATATAGTTAGAAAGTAACAGGTTATTGCAGAAACAATGACAGTTATATAGGTTTATTGACATAATCATGCAGGTTTAGCATTAAAAGTGTACAAGGTAGGTGCAGGATACATGCCAAAGTGCCAGAAGTTGAATAAAAAATAATTTACAGTAGAAATACTGTAACCTTTACACTTCCCCACTTGGTTGAATGCAGAGGATAAAAAAGCATTGAGGAAAGCTAGAAACGACCTGACCGCTGGCATAAAAACAGCCAAAGCTCACCTAGAGACCAAAAACTCTTGCAACAAATGTGACAGGGATTAAAAGAACTCACTGACAACAAGAGCAACAACTACAACACCACTGATCCCTCTCTGCCTAGTGCACTGAATAACTTCTATACTTGGCATGATACACTATACATCTAAGAGCACTCGAGCCATCAAAACCACCCAGAGCCGGATTAAACATAAGGGCATTTGGGCACACGCTAAACCAATATCACAACCCGATCACAAGCACTGTAAAGGACAGCATTATCTCCCTGCTCTTCTCCTCACCACTGCCTTAAAGAAGATTTGGGTTTAATGCCTGTGTATCCCGTTTACAGTGCTGTTTGGATCCACACATCCATTCAGTACTATGTAGAATTAATGATTCCCATGTCGGTACATGGCAATCTTCATTGACGCAAGACTTTATCAATAATATTTTACAGGGGCAGCAGTATTTTACTGAGGTTCATGCACCACTAAAAGGGCATAGAGACTGGTTTTGACTGGTTTTGCCTGACAACCACTCTAGCTAGTTACAGAAGATGGAAATATTTTTGGTCTTAAAGAGTTTTCCTCATGCAATGGAAATTTATGGAGACTCATTGTGGGGAGGGAAGTGATATAGAACTAATTTAACATTCAAATAAGCTTTGGGTGAGTGGGTGAGTAAAAAAAAAAAAAAAAAACTTACTGTATTCTTTCAGTGAAGTAGTGTCATTTAATACAGTATCCTACTGTAATCTGATGTGCTCTTAAAGTGTTAAACAGTTTTGTCTACAGAAATCCATTGCATTTATATGGGGGATACAGTAATTATACAGCCTTTCCTGCTCCATATTATCTCTTGATGATTGCTTTTGTGTTGTTGTCCAATTTCAGAACAGAGATAAGAATTTCCCAATAATGTGAGGAAAACTTACACTCATGATAGCTGGGCTGTTGATAGATGAAGGAGGATGCGTAGATGTTTTCCCAGTAGATTTAACTCTCTTCTTAGAAGCAGATCCTGGTTTTTCCTTCAAATTGTCAGCAGTTTCATTTGAAGATCAGATCAGGACCTTGGATTTCCCAAGGATCCAAGACCAGCCTTCTCTATGTGTGCCAGATACTGTTAACATCTCCTAATGCAGAAGTAGCCAGGACAACTGTATTGGACAGGGTGATAAGGAGCAAAATGAGGTCTGACAGGCAGGAAACCATAGGCTTAAGAGAAAAAAAAAATATGAAAAGTTGGTTGAATGTATTTTATTGAAGTGAGGAACCAGCTAATGTTACAGATGGAGAACAGGGCAGTACGACCTTGTCCAGGCTGGAGAGAATGCCCAAGTCTGTGGCGGCAGCTGACCTCGGTTTGCTGTTGGCAACAGGCGTTATGTGGCTGAGCAGGTTGGTTGAGATTTGGATCCCATTTAAAAAAATAAGTCAAAGGACAAGTCAACCTGAAGACTGTGGGAAGGTCAACAAAGAGAAGCCAAGAATCATCAGAGAATGAGATCTATAAGATCGCACATATAGCTTACTTGGCTGTTGATCTTTTCATTTAATGTAACAGATGAATTGCTCCCCGTCTCCTTCGCTGTGCCAAGGTACCAAAAATGTCACATTTAATTGGCTCCCAAAGAAATTATGTCCTTTTTCTTTCTGGTTTATTAATTGGAAATGAACATCATAACAGATCACATTACGGTCATCAGATTCATTATACACTCTTCATTATACACATTTTTTGTTGCTTAAAAGATTCTTTACATCGATGCCATAGAAGAACCATTTTTGGTTCTACGAAGAACTATTCAGGTTATTTAAAGTACTATCTCTTCCTTACCTTGTTATAATCTGGGGAACTTTCTTTCGCAAAACCTTTTGTGAAATTGAAAGCTTCTTCAGATGAGGTTCTTTACAGAACCATTTAGACAAAAAAAAGTTTATGGTATTGTGAAGCACCTTTATTTTTAAGAGTGCATTTCTTTGGAAAACAAAGCCAACCTTGATCAACTACTTTTTCAGAATTCACACAAGATGCTGACTTATTGTTGTCTAGACATAATGTTAAAGGTAAGCCATAATCGTAGAGTCTGCAATGATTTACTTCATGTTTTCTGTCTCTGATTGAGAGAACTGATGATACAATTCTCAGTAGCCAGAGCTGACTAGAGTTTAATGAACTAAACTTGATTTTTATGTGTTGCAAAATGTGTTGTCAACCTACAATCCAAATGCTGCATTTGTTAATGTCTAAAATCTAACACAGTTTGTAAAACAACAAAGTACGAATTTGAGTTTTATATACAGGCACCCAGAAACAAAATGAATACTGTTTTTCATAATGCAGCCAGGCAACATCCATAGAGACAAGATCTGAACAAGTTTTTATCAGTTAGAGAATTAGATTACAGAAGTGGTGTTTGTTAATCAGTGTCAGATGATCAATAACATTGGTTACAGGGACTCCTGATGCCAGGACTGAGAATTAGCAGATGCAGAAGTGACATTAAGATGCAGCAAAAACCTGAAAAAAACATGCATTTTGTGATTATATCTCAACACACCACATTACATATTGGGCATAGATGCAGCCAAAACACATTTTCATTTGATTGTGATCAGATCACTGAAACCACATTCAGAGGTGGTCTGAACACACTTAATGATTGTCTTAATGCATTTTCATTGTCCAAATAGAAGTAATATGTACCTTATTATATATGGTATACTGTATACTTTGAAAAGCAAATTAATTAATTGTCCAGTTGTTTATTAGTTTATTTCATCAAGTTACAATTGGAATCTTGTTTCTCTCACTTCTCTTCCCAAAGAAAAATTATCCACTTTTCTCCATTTGTATTCCCTGTTACTTGTCTCTCCCTTTATTGAATAGTTAGTAGCAAAAGGAAACAAGAAAACATCGACCCATCAACATTGTCATTAATTAATAAATGAAAGAAATGTTTCAGTTAAAACATGCTCTCAAGTAATATGTTGAAGGTAATTTGTATATTGTTTTTGTGAAATGTGAATGTGGTCAAATTGATCACATTTGCATTTGATCAAATCTGATTAGAAAGTGTAATGCAGGTATTAATGTAGTTCAGCTTGGAAAGAAAGAAAAAATATATTTTTTTAATAACAGTCCTATTTCATAATAATAAAGTACTGGCAGCTGGGTTGCCTGTCACTTACTGTATTCTTACAGTGAAGTAGTGTTATTTAATACAGTATCCTACTGTAATGTAATGTGTTCTTAAAGTGTTAAACTGTGTTGTCTACAGAAATCCATTGCATTTATATGGGGGATACAGTAATTATACAGCCTTTCCTGTATATTATCTCTTGATGATTGATTTTGTGTTGTTGTCCAATTTCAGATCAGAGATAAGAATTTCCCAATAATTTAAGGAAAGCTTACACTCATGATAGCTGGGCTGTTGATAGATGAAGGAGGATGCGTAGATGTTTTCTCGGTAGACTGAACTCTCTTCTTAGAAGCAGATATGGTTTTTCCTTCAAATTGTCAGCAGTTTCATTTGAAGATCAGATCAGGACCTTGGATTTCCCAAGGATCCAAGACCAGCCTTCTCTATGTGTGCCAGATACTGTTAACATCTCCTAATGCAGAAGTAGCTAGGACAACTGTATTGGACAGGGTGATAAGGAGCAAAATGAGGTCTGACAGGCAGGAAACCATAGGCTTAAGAGAAAAAAAATATATATGAAAAGTTGGTTGAATGTATTTTATTTAAGTGAGGAACCAGCTAAAGTTACAGATGGAGAACAGGGCAGTACGACCTTGTCCAGGCTGGAGAGAATGCCCAAGTCTGTGGCGGCAGCTGACCTCGGTTTGCTGTTGGCAACAGGTGTTAGGTGGCAAACCAGGTTGGTTGGTTGAGATTTAGATCCCATGTAGCAACTTTGTATAAGGACATGGGTATGACACAGGTATTACAAGGAGAGGGTGACTTATGAGGACATAACCCGTGTCCCATTTTTCAAAACGCTTACCATACAAAACCATACAGAATGAGTTTTTTTGAGAAGTTTCCTGTGAGGGTTAGGGTTAGGTGTAGGGTTGGTGTCGGGTCATAGAATATAAAGTTTCTACAGTATAAAAACCATTACGCCTATGGGATGAAACCACTTTCCACAAAAATAAACATGTGTGTGTGTGTGTGTGTTTCTGTGAGACAATGTTTAAACATTAGTTGATTGAGTTGGAAATAGGTATTAAACTGAATTAGTGAGGAATGTCAAAACATTTTTTAAGACTTCTTTCAAAAGGCATTTTGGATAAATGTAGATTGAGGGTGATCAGTTTTACATGCTTGTAAGGGTAGAGTTAGGGCCTTGTCGGTCTGTCCACCAACAAGTGGTTAAACATTCTCCAGACTGATGATTAAAAATAGTTGCAGAACTTATCCTGTGGGAAAACTTTCACGCTTATAAATCAAAAAACTATGAACACATAGGATTGTGAGTGGCTTTTAGCTATAATTTTCTTCCACTTTGTGAATATGCTTGTGATGTACTGCCCATGGTTAGTTGCTGTATTTGAATAAGCAGCTTTGTGTAATAGGTCTTAGATTCTGTCAGAAGCACAGCAGTCATTTTTAAAAATGTGAGGAAGTGTTCAGTTCCGACTGTTTACCAAAAGACTTTAAATATCTTAGACAATATGTTTGCCATACTACATATACTATCTCTCATATTCCATGATTTGCATATGAAATGTTACTTATTAATTAAACATTTTCACTAGATTGTGGAGTGATAGATAATTCTTCCTGAATTGCCCATAGAGTTGAACTAAACTCTTTGTGGCAGCCTATTACAAACTGCTAAAGAAACAGCCATTTTTTTAAAATTTATTATTATTGTCATACCCTCCTGAAGTTGTATTGCTCTGTGGGTGCTGTATATTATAACTATCATTATGACTGGAAAGCACCTGGGATCTCCTGCGTTTTTGCACTGTGCATGTGCGGTTTCTCCTGTTCCCATTGCTGTCTTTCTTTGTTTCAGAAATACGAAACAGCAACCAGTTGAAAAATGAATACCAGACCATAACAGAATGAAACAGATGTCTTTAATGCTAAGCTCCACATTATGCTATGACAATAATGGGCTGATGTTTTACAAGCGGAGCTGTCCCAAAAGCCCTCTACTCTCTTAATCGTATCCTGGCCTGTGGCTAAGATAAATCTGGGTGCTATAAATTCCATGGTAATACCACTGCTTCTCTAAGTATTGATCATTTTTCTAAATGTCACTCATTGCATATGGCTCTCATTTCTATTTTATGGCAAACTGTTCTTAAGGGAGCCTCACTTGGCTCTCAGGGCCCTTCTCTTGACAGGACAGACACGTTGCTGTTTCATTGAAATTAAGGTTGAAAAGTCTGACAGGTTAATGTATGTTTGTAAAGCCCCATTTGTGTTTTGAAGCAGTGTTGGCATCAGGTTGAAGAACACACTCTTGATTGTGTGTGTAAATGAGGAAAGAAATAGAATGCTGTCAGTAGGAACTGATAACACATTCGGCTCTTCTCGGTTAATGGAGGTTCTAGGAGGTTATCAGCTCTGGAGGACACACACGCACACACTCAAATAAACACAAACCTGACTGCCACAGGCTCAGCTGATGATTAGATCTGGGAATGTGTTTACCTTCGATGAAGAAGTGACATTGTGAAGAAATGCCAGCGGTGGATTCAGGAGACACATTTTTGGGACCCTTTCTCCATTTTTGCTGAAAGACACTGCAGTGAAATTTATGTCAATATTTTAAGTTGACTTTGTTTTATGTTAGAAAATAACTACAGTGTAAAAATGGCCAGGACTGAACAAGATTTAACAGCAACTTCCTACAATAAAACACTGAATTTCAACTTGCACTTTGAAATCACTGCAGGCTAGGTACTTTTCTGTCATAAGACAGGGAATTACTGTAAAACAAATAACTGTATTTCACTGCATTGTGGGGTAGTGTACATAGTTTCACTTGAAGTCACCATTTTGATTATGTCACCTTTAGCTTCAAGCTTGAACTTTAACTGCCTTTATTTAATTTTCTCCCAGACACTAATAGGTTTACAGAAGGCTAAAATTGTGTTACTTGGAGAAAATGCTGACTGACTGAAAATATATATGTCATAAAATACTATAATTAGGGGATGTGAATGCATTTTTAGATGTGACTCTGGTTAGCCTTTTTTATGATTTACCAACTTGGTACACACACACATACATACCATATATATATATATATATATATATATATATATATATATATATATATATGAACATTATCCATTCTGAACAATATCCACCAATATGCATCCTTCATATACTGATGTGTAGGAGCTTTCAATTCAAACAATTTCAATGTCAAATGTGTTTTTTTGTTTGTTTGTTTGTTTGTTTGTTTTTTTACTTTGCATGCAAACATTTCTAAACAAGTTTGTGTTTAACTCAACATAACACAGTTGCATGGATTTCTGTAGCTTTTGATACAATATTAACGCATCAACGCAGCACATTGCAAAAAGTCCAAGTGTTGTAAATGTGTTATACTGTACCATTTTTTTCTTTATCATTTACAAAACATTGTAAAAGCCTTACATGTAATGCATCACATAGGTCTACTCTTCCCATGTGCCTGTTGTAATGCAGCACATGCTCTTGGATGGGAATGACCTTGTCCAAACCCTCGCTGAACCTCCTGTTCACCCTGTCTCCTCTTGATGCTTTGTGAAATGAAGGACACATGGCATCCTCATGTTTGTCTGTTGACTTGATAAGAAGGCCATCTTTTTCTATTTTTTTTTTTTTTTTTTTTTTATCTATTATCCTCACTCAAGGTCAGTTACTTAAATTTATTTCCACTGGCTATTTTCACACCATGAGTTTGTTACAGTACTTGTGAAAACACACACACATGCACACACACACACACACACACACACACACACACACACACACACACACACACACACACACACACACACATCTGGAGTGAGGAGCTGATTCATTATTAGTTGGAGTCCTGGAGGGCATTTAGGCACAAAATTAAGCATTTGTGTTGCCTCATTTTCATCAGATACATGTCTGCTTCTGCCTCTTGACTGTGGTTTTCTTGGGTCTAGAGTTGCTTGCAGGGGTGGCACTGGATATTTTTACAGTAATACAGTTTCAACAGATACCTTAGTATGCTGGGATGGGTTGTTTTCTGGGAGAGAAAACCAAATGGTCTCTGGATAAATAAGAGTGATGGAGAATCTCAAAAATTGACTGAACATAAAAGCACAATGGCACCATCTTTTAACCAAACAATAAGCAACATACCATACAGGCAAAAAATCCACTTGTTTTTATACTATACTGTATTATATATATATATATATATATATATATATATATATATATATATATATATATATATATATATATATATATATATATATATATTCTTTGTACATTTGTACATTTACAAATATATTTTGTGTTATATTAATGTACCTTGGTATTAAATGAAAACACAGCCATGAGAATGCTTCTACTACAACAGCTGAGGGATCTTGCATTTCACTGTAAAAGTTTAACCATCAATGAAATGTGATGACTAATGCTTCTGAATACCATGAAAATGGCCAACTGGCTTTCTCATTGTCCAGAACTGGAGTGCTGATTATTATTTTTAATTTTATTTTTTGTATCAATCTGTCTGAAAACAATGACAGTTAATGATTTTGGGTATTAAATATAGAAGATTTTTATAGCTGGATTGTGCTGTTGCTAATTTACATTATTTCTTGACCTGTTTATTTAACAGTGGACAAGTGGATGAAACTGCCATTCAACAGAGCTTTAGAGTCTCATGGGAGTCTTGGCATATTGCATATGCGTAGTTGCATGTAGCTGTATGATTCAACATTGGAAAGAAGGAAAACACATGATCATTTTAGTGTACCTCTAAAAAAATGAATAGCCATTGCCATTTAAAAGCTTGCCACCATCAGTAATTACAGAAGTGCATGCTACCTGTTTGAGGTAGACATAACCACAGTATTAATCCATTTGAAAGACATGGGATTGTGTGTTGGCTAGTAATGTGTATGATTCAAAAGTCCTCAACCAGTCTGTTTTTGTGTATGGGAAATGTTAACGACTATTAAGCCAATACAACGAACGCCCACATCTTTGCCTATGATGTTGGACACTATTTGATTGGGAACATAACTTACTCTGAACTGGTTAAAGTGCAGCTGTTTTCTGACATTGATAGATTAACCCCACAACAACACAGGTTTATATTGAGTTAGGCAAGGTTAGTCTGAATGAGTTTTTGGAGGCTAAAGATGATGAAATGTCTGTTTAAAATGCAGTGTTGGACAGTAGCGTCACTACAAGCAGCGAAGCTACTAGTTTAACTACATTTCTCAGTAGCTTGGTCGTAGCTTCGCTACTTTCTAAATCAAATAGCTTTTCAGTAGCGAAGCTCTTTATTTTACCAAGTAGTGCGGTAGCTTCCACACAAGCTACATTTTCGCAAGCATTTCTGAAGCTCAAACTCAAATCGGGAAATACAACTGCTAAGATCGCTGATCCTGGATCAGTAGTGACGCGACTGCGTTACTTCGATCTTGTCCGTGTTTACGGTGGATAGCAACCAACCATCTTTATGATGCATTACCGCCACCTTCTGCACCGGATGGTACCACTCCTAGGCCAGTCACGCAAAAAATTATTTGATGAAATGATGGCATAGGATGAGGTCGGAGAACAGTTAATCCCGAGGAGTGAGTCGCCGTGGCCGTACCTCGACAAGTACATGACACTGACCGAGATAACAGAGAGAAAATATGTTTTCAGATGCTGCTTGTAAAAATGATCAGGGTCCCCCTTATGAAAGGAAAATATATTTACCAATATATTTCTTAAAATATATTGTGATATATTGTAATATATTATTTTCCTTTTTATTTATAATATTTTATATATTTGAATACATTTAATAATATATTGATGACACATATATTATATTATATATTGCAAAATATACAAATGATTGATGCTTTCAATATATTGCAATATACTGGAAAAAATAAATATATATATAAGAATATATGCCTAATATATTACATGATATTTTCCAATATACTGCAATATATTTTTGCTTCATAAGGGCCAGCCTGGCCATTTTTTTTGTACTGTTTGGAGGTCTTGCATTTTGTTCTGCAAAGTCCTACAGTATATTAAGTATGCCCATGCAACAGGTGCATAAACTTACTTGTGCCCACATTGTTAATTACATGTATTTTGATTGTTTTTGTTGCCAAATTGATAAGGAACACAAAAAACTATTAAACTAAACAATTACACCTGCCTATCTGTTTGACTGACAGTTTTAAGCACTGAGATAGCATTGACTTGTAATAAAACGTGTTCAACATAAAAATGTAATTTTAAAAGTAGCTTAGATGTAGCAAGCTACTGTTGATGTAGCTTAGCTTGCTACATTTCCCAGGGGGGTAGCTTCAGTGTAGTGAAGCTTCATTTACTGTAGAGTAACTGGTAGCTTAGCTCACTACATTTTCCAAGTAGCTTGCCCAACACTGCAACTAAACAGGATGAAGAAGGTGGCATTGGTTTGTTTTGGCTTTACAACACTGTACACAGAAGTTTTTTTTTTTTTTTTTTTTTTTTTAATTAACTGTTGTGGGTTTTTTGAGTTGATGAGATTATTAAACTATTATATATTTCATTTTGTGCAAATTAACTGTATTGATTCACATAACTTTTCTTCTTTTTCACACATGCATGGAATGTTTTCAGATGGCATCATTAAAAAAAAAAAAAAAAAAAAAAAAAAAAACGTATTTATTATACACATTGTTTCACAATATAAAATGGCCAGTATTTTTTTTATTTATTTATTTATTTTCAATGCAATGTTGTACGTATATTAATAATAATAATATTTATAATATAATAATATTTAATTGTGATAATCATTGATATATTATAAATAATTAAAAGGACCTGTCAGAAAATTTTATTCATCTTGTTTTATTGATGTCAAGGACCAGTTGCACTGGCACCCATAGAAATGTCCTGTTAACTGTCAGGGAATCCTGTCACTCCACCCTTTTGCCTTTTTAAGAATTGACATAATTCGCTGGAGTTTCAGTGGTATGGGTGACACTCTGGCAACTGTCAAGGCAAATATATTTCTAGTGCATGCATGAAGAAATGTATTCCAAAAATATACACACACACACACACACACACACACACACACACACACATACATATTCTTAATACAATGTTATGTTTTATTAACATATTAACTAACAAAAAACTGTACACATTTATTGTTATTATTATTATTTAAACATAACAATTGCTATTAAGGCTTCTGAATTCCTATGTCCAAATACATGTTGCAATTCTGAATGTTGTATAACTATTAACTATAACTTTAGCCTCAACAAGTTCCTAATTACTGCTTATTAATAGTAAGTAATGCAATTGTTAATTTTATGTATTGGGTAGGATTGTAGAATATTAAGGGATGTAGAATATGGTTAAGCAGAACATGTGCTCTATGAGTACTAACAAACATCCAATATGCTAATAATACGCATGTTAATAGCAATTAGCTAGTAGTGAATATTGGTCCCTAAACTAAAGAGTTATCATTTTAGTTAAATATAATGACCCTGGTGTAATGGCTGCCAATGATTCTTTGTCAGGATCCTGACACTCATGTTGTCCATTGTCTTGTTCTTTTCTTTGTGTGAGTGTGCAGCTTTGTTCTCTGGGCTATGCACTCTCTGTTTGCCTTATGTTTTGTGTGTCTGGATCCTGACACTTGTATAGTTTGATTTTGGTGTTGAGATCCTGGCATTCATATTCCATGCAATTTTGTCTATCGTGTGCGACATGTTTTGTGTCGAATCACAAGGCCTGCAGTGGTGTTTGTTTGTCTGTTACTGTGCATCCAGAAAGTATTCACACTGCTTCACTTTTTACACATTTTGTTGTGTGTACAGTCTTATTCCAAAATGGATTCAATGAATTATTTTCCTCAAAATTCTGCAAACAATACCCCATATTTACAATGTGAAATAAGTTTGTTTGAAATATTTGCAAAAAAAAAAATAAAAAAAATAAAAAAATAAATAATAATAATAATAATAATAATAATAATATATATATATATATATATATATATATATATATATATATATATATATATATATATATATATATATATATATATATTACATAAGTATTCTCTGAGACAAGATTGTATCAAGACACAGATCTGGGGAAGAAACAAAAACAAAAAAAACAAAAAACAAAAAAACAAAAAGAACACTGCAGCATTGAAGTTTCATTGAAGCATTTAGTCTGGGTTAAGCTTAATGGAAGAAGTTTGAAACAACCAGGGCTCTTCATAGAGCTGACCAAACTGAGTAATTGAGGGAGAAGGGCCTTGTCTAGACTGTTGACCAAGATATTTATAGTTGAGCTCCATGATCATATATACAGATGGGAGAAACCTACAGAAGGACAAACATCACTGCTAAACTCCATTGACCTTTGCTTTATGGCGGTGTAGCAAGATTTACTCCTCTCTTCAGACAAGAAACATGCAAACACACTTGGAATTTTCATAAAAGCACCAAGAGGACCCTCAGAAAAAAATTAATCCCATATTTTTTCCCAGACATGAAAATACCCAAATGATGTGTCACTAGAAACCCCTTGAAATATTAATATATTTTTTTAAATTATTTTGGAAAAGTGTGTGTGATTTTATTTATTTTTTTTACGGTGGGATAATGTGTGTACTGAAATAACATATTTCTGCAGTCCTAAAAATTGTTCGATATCAGCTATTTTGTACTTTGATCACATTCTAGGGTTACTGTTATGCATAAATAAAAAAAATAAAAATAAAAAAACTTGTGCAACATTGATAGGTACGCTGAGATTTAAAAAAATTATATATATTTTTTCAAAATGTTTACTTTGTAAAATATAACAATGTTTTTTATATTAATGCTTAGAGTATTACAACATCATTATTGTAATTTTTTTTTTTTTTTATAACATTAGAATTTTTTATTTAGTGCAATATTTTGTCACTGAAACATTTTATTGTCATTTTCACTAACAACTGCAATTAGATTTATATTGTATATTTAAGTTCACTAGATGACTCTGTGAATGTCCTTGAGTGACCCAGCCCCATACTGGGCTTGAACCCAAACAAATATTTCTGGAAACACCTGAAAATTTGCATCTGCCCCCATCCAATCTGACAGAGCTTGAGAGGTGAAGAGGCGAGACGAATGGAAGATAATTGCCATGTGATGATGATGACCAAAGCTTGTCCCATCATACCCAAAAAGACAGAGGCACTGAAGCTCTTCAAGTGCAATACCATATCACATGAACTACCAAGCAAAAAAAATAATCTACAAAGCTGTGTATCTGAAACAAAAATATCAGTTTTCAAGTCTCGCAGCATGTTGAAATTGTACAAGGAATTGGGTGAAAGGAATAAAACTTGTCAGTCTCGTTCATTTCAACTGGAAACTGTGGCAATTTGTGCATAGGTATGTTTTTTAGTAGTAAAGGTAAAGGCACGCATTTTTCTAATGATCCTGGGTAGTGATTTGTAGTTGTGCAACAACATTTCTTCTATGCACTCTCTATATTTTCATTTTAGTTAGTCGATATGTTTTGAATGTTTAGTCCATTTAAACAAGACTACAGTCTTGACATGCCATAAATCTTCCTCTGGATCAAAAATATGCTAAAATGAAACTCAAAAGCACAGGCCTTACATGACATTTCAACACACATCCAACAGCAGGATTTCCTCTGCAGGGGGATGCAATGCTAATTTTTCACGAGGAACAGAACATTATTACATATGACTCACAAATTTCTTTTGACGTGACAAACAAACAAATTATAGGTTGCACAGATTCTAGAAAATTAAAGTTTTTAGCATGATTTATACACTTTGCAGAAAACTAGCCTATTATCTTAAACCATTTCTGATATACTTGCACAGCCTTGCTGTAAAGTTACATATAATCAGGATTTGAATGCCTTTATGGTTTCTAATTTGAATTAGAAGTTATTAGAGTTCTATCACTGCTCAGGTCTGCCATGTAGATCACCATTAAGATTTAAGGTCTTGTGGCTGTCTAAATAAAAAAAAAACAACAACAACAACAACAACATTAGATTATATATTCAGATCAGTTCTATCCTTAAGAAGCAGAACTACAATCCAGTAGACTGGATGACTGTTGGGGAAATTTATAGTATTCATTTAAACAAGTAGCCTATCTGACCATAAGAAGTTGGCATTTTTTTGTATGCAAAGTGTCTGTCACTTTGTGTATACTGAAATGAACACAAATTATAGCAAAATGGCAAAACTATTCGGTATGGAGAATGCAAACCAATTGCACAGTAAAACTAGCTGCACTCAATCAACCAAAGAGTGGTTGGTTTACTGCACACCAATTTAGTGTTTCTTTTTACCTGAGTTGAGTAGATTTACCACTTAGAATGCATGCTGGTGTAAAATAATTGGTTTATATATATATATATATATATATATATATATATATATATATATATATATATATATATATATATATATATATATATATATATATATATATATATATTAAGAAGTTTTTGCTTAGTACAGTACATATTTCACATCCTTAAACCATATAAACAGAGACATGTATTTTTCTCTAGCTGTATTACCATTTCACCACTGACTGCCCAAATAGTAATGTGCTTCCTTTCCACAGTCAAAGACTGTTTAATATTCCTCCTCAAAATACTGTTTTTCACTGACTGGCAGTAGTGTTTTTGCAGACACTAACAGATTCAAGTTGTTTAAAAAGTATTTTGGTCTTACTGTGTATGACTAAAAACATTTCTGTAAATTCAGATCTTTCAGCTGGGTAAAGATTATTAAAGTTACGTGATAACTAAACTTGGTTACTTTTTTATAAAATGAGTGGAAAAATCACTCTTACCATAAAATATGCTGAACAGCACCTCAGCTAGACAGTAAACCAGTTCACACCTGGAGCCTGACGGTGGTCTGTAAATATCAGCAACCACTCATTTTTTTCTATGCATGGGCAGACAAAACAATATGTGTTCTCTTTCATTCCAAGAGTGCACAATCGCCTCTCATCGCAAGCAGACCAAACTACAACTAAAGAAGTTCAGATTTCATATCTGTAGCTCTATAAAATATAAGTAAATGGTGAGCAAATAGTAATGTTTTTTTTTCTTCTTTTTTTATTAAACCACAGGTCCTTATCTTATTCAGTAATTGAAATTTTAACAGCCAACAGGAAAATCTCATGCTGATTTTAGTGTTGATGATTTAGCTTTGACATCATGGCTGCAGAACACTACAGTATATGCCACACCGGAAATGTCAGGAATGATATTTTGGTATAATTAGATGCAAAATAATTGTTTAGTAATGCAGGGCCTTTATGGGGTGTTAGTTGGCAGCAGATTACATAAAGGTACTGCCTGGTGAATGAGTAAAGGTTACAGTTACAGCTCTTCCAGGGGCAAACTGGTCTCCCTGTGAAAACCTGACCACATCATGAATTCTGTCTCCTTCGTGGGAGGAAGAATGCCAGCCCAATCCGAGCTAATTGAGCTGCCCGAGTCTTACATGACTGCAACTCATCTCTGATTCACCCAGACCTCCTCCTGCAGAACGTCAGTCGAGACCTGGTGCCTGATGAAGGATGCAGCCCAGGAATGCAGTCTGAGTCATACGGAAATAAATGGCTTGAAGATGTCTTGTTTACTTGCTACTATAACCCTCAAACAAAATGATGAATATCTTTCAAACATACAGTGCACTGTGATGTTTTCAAACCTAAATATATGGCATATCTAAAAAAAAAAAAAACACAACAACAACAAAACTCATTTTATTACTCATTGTAGCAGCCCGGTAACTTGTCAACAAAACTTTACTTCACAGCAGACTAATAATTTTTTTTTTTTTTTTTTGCATTCTGGCTCCCTGAGAGGTAAATCTGGCAACCCAATAAGGCTGAAACCAATTTCACTTTCATCATATACTATAATAATCATAATACTCATTCACATCCATCCCAGGTGGACATCAGGATGCTTAAGAGGGCTATAAGTATATTTATATAAAAATGATAATATGTTCTCTTGTTCTGGCACAACTAATTAAACATATTCCACCCTTAGCCTTTATTTACTTTTGTCTTTCCTTACACACTGGATATTTCTGATTAAGATTAAGAACACACTGAAGTGCCATGCCACTGATAAGCTCCACATCGCTTCCTCTGTCCACAGTTCACTCGTGTCATCTTCAGCGCACCGGCAGGAGCTTGAAGTTGAGGATGATGAGCGGCGCTCCTGCTGAGAAAGGGCAGGTAATTTTATCATCATCTCCAGCCCCAGCAGTAAGGGTTTCCGACAGTTCTGACTAATCAGAACACGGGATCTCAGACTCAATCATCGCTGTCAGGGGCTGTAATTAGTATAGCCTCATCTTAATTAAAACTTCAGCTCATAATTAGGACTCATTGTATACCTTGCAGGGGCTGCATTGTCATGTGTGTCATTGCCCGCCTTTGTGGCATTTCCTCATCTGGTGTGGCTCCAGGCCCCTCTCATCACTTTCCTCCTCTTTTATTTATGTTTGGCTTGTCAAAGGAGGAGGGCGCTGGAGGGGAACCTCCAGCTTCACCAATTACTCTGTGTTTGCTGATTTTCTTAGACGAGTCAATAACACACAGGCACAATAGCGGGACCTTCCTGGGGGGTAGGTGCCGAGAGAAATGAGGGGGTCATTACTTCAGATATGGATCAGACCAGCCACTCACTGTGTATGTGGAAATGAGGAACCAAACAGTTATTTCGCTTTGTACAATCCACTTTTCAGAGTTTATTCAGGGTGCTCTTGAGCAAAGCACTGGCCTTTACTTTAATTGCCACAGTAACCTTTAAAGTCAATAGGGAGGATGATAAAAATGGGTCTTTTTCATTTGTTGGCCAAAGAGATTTCTGTTTCACTAATGCGTAATCTTTCCTTTTAAGGAAGTACATGTTATTATCTTTGAATGGCCTTGTAATGTTGTAGCAAGTAAAGTAATATCTACAAGCAAAACGGAATATTCACTTACATACAATAATCAATTCTTACAGTATTACTTTCAGGTGGCAATGTTTAAACTCATCATTGTGTAGCCAGCTGTGAACCAAATCAGCTAAGCAAATTACTTTAACTTCTTTTTTGTTTGTTGTTTAAGTTAACTCTCTTCTGCTTTTGTGGGTTGCACTTTATTTTAATAGTTCACTTTAGACATTTAAAAAACTATAAATAGCTTTGCCACTACATGACAGCTTTTTGTCAGTTTAATGTTAGTAGAATAGATTGACCTGTATTTGCAAAGTTACTTATAGTCAGTAGAATGTCTGTCGGGGGAACATTAAAATTAAATGTAAAAATATCTACCAATCTACTACAGTCTACTAATTATCTGATGAGAGGTGATTCACATTTAGTTGAAAAGTGACTTATAGTCAGCAGAATGTCTAAAGTGGACTATGAAAATAAAGTTGTTAGCTTTTTGTATCTATCCCAGAATTCTGTCAAAGCTGTGGCATAGTGGACTGTGTACCACCAGGGTAGACCAGAACATCCCATGTCAACATCCCATCCCACAAAACATAGTAGTTGCTCTTATTTCTTATTTGACAAACACTCCATGAATCTCCACAATCATAAGATATAAAAAGACAAATAGTTAAATGATACATTTATTGATTAATCAAATAGAAAAATACATCAATGACTACTGATTATAAATTACACACACACACACACACACACACACACACACACATATATATATATATATATATATATATATATATATATATATATATATATATATATATATATATAAACAATTAATGATACGTAAGTGAAGAAAAAAAAGAACATTCACAAATGTAACAAGGTTACACATTATTTCCTTGGCCCACCTTAGACATTCTACTAACTATAGTAATTCTGCAATACAATATTGCTCCCCCACAGTGTGTGACATGTTTTGATGGCCTGCACTAGAGTTGTATATGTCTTATAAGTTGTACAGACCTAAAGTAATTGCATGGAAACATTGTCCTTAATTTTACTAAGTTTACTGAACAAACCATTTTTGTGTAGTGTGTAGCTCAAATTTACACTGTTCCAGGGAAACTCACCCCGAGTTTATTAAGTCTCTTTACATGTCAGTGAGTCTTGGCCAGAGTAAAGTTGACCAGACTTTATTTAATTTTTTTTTATCAATCATTTGTATTTGTACTTACACAGACCACATTGTTACATAGTATAGCTTTACAGAATATTGTGCCTAAAAGGCCATGTTGCAGGTTAAACACCATTTTCTATTAATGGGTACATAAATCACTCAAGATATGTATATAATTTTTAAAATGTCTCAAAAATGGTCTTGAAGACCTATTTTTTAAGTTTTTGGTATTAACGTTTTTTTATGCAACTCGGTGATGACGTCATGTTGGGGAGAAGTTGAGGAAAGGTAGTCTCAGTCTAGTATGATGCAGTGTTCCAGGCAACCCATAACCCGTGTTTTTCCAACCTGAAACCCGTGAAAGTGCACTGGAACGGCAATCAAATCCATGACTTCCCACCTGTGAACTCTTGTCTCGTACTAGATTGATGTACTCCGAGTTCCGAGGTCACACAGCACGCGAAACAACGATGACAGCCCATACGAATAATACTGCATGCGGATGCAGTGTTTATGCAAGTAGTACACGTTGAAAAAACGATTTTAGGTCAATGCAACGTTGCAATAAAATAAATAATCTAGTTACAATTCCTTGCGCTCATTTAAATTGTATTTATTTATTACTGTCATTGAATAGCACCAACTGAAAAATCAATGTTTTCTTTATATCTAGTGGCAGTGATCATGACGTTAGTTCAGAGAAGTACTGGTAACCTTTGTCATAGTGTCGTAGAACTGGTAAATTCTGTTATGTCATCTAGAAATAAAAGGCATCATGCTAGCTATATGGACGTTTCTAAGCGTTTATCTCGTCCTCCGGTGAAAATGTTGTTGCAAACGTAGCCGCGTGTGTGTCGCTGTGTTTGACAGGAGCTTGTGTGGGTGCCGTCCCATGTAAACTGTGTTAGAAAGCTTGTGCTGTATGGAAGTGAGTGCGTTTGGGTCGCTATCTCTCTATCTATCTGTCTGTCTATCTATATTCTGTATCTAGTCTATCTATCTATCTATATATGTATTTATCTATAATCTGCATTCTGAATACTCACGTCTCTCTAGTCACTCTCAATGCTCTCAAGGCGGCTTTTTGGTAAATTCTCTCCCCAACGTGACGTGATGCAATGCATTGTGGGGGAAAGGAGACCGCTGTAAGATAGTACCTACTTTTTCGTATTATATTCCGTTTTGTGATACCCAACAACATAAAATACAATGGATAACAGTAAATGTTTATTAACAACAAGCAAATTGCACATATTCGTAAAAAAATTAACCTTGCAACACGGCCTTTAATGTCTTAAAGGTCACAGTGAACAGTCATAGGTGACTTTGGCAAGGATGAAAACCTCTGTAAAATGTTTAGATAAAAAAAAAAAAAAAAAAACCTTGATATAAATCTGGCTCAGCTGGAGAAGCTTATTGTACTCTGGCATTACAGTGTCAATAGAACTTGCAGCACAAATTATGGGCACAAGTCATAAATTGAAAAATTGAATTATTCATTATGTTAGTAAGACAATGTTTAAACTGGAATAATAATTAAATGTAAAGTCAAAAGCCTTTCTACACAAGATTAGGATAGAAAAGATCAAAGGCTTACTGTAATAATGTGTTGGAGTGCTTTCAGAAACACATTATTGAATGAGGCAGACATCAGATCCATGCAGGAGGTTCAAACAGGAGTGTGCCTCCTAATCAGCATGCCTTCCCCGTAGTTACTCAAGTGCCCTCTAAAGAGACTGGAAGAGAAGAATGTAGAGAACCAGGATCCATTGTAATAAATCATACCATTGAGGAAATATAAATATCTCCCTGTGACCAGCATTTTATTTTATTTTTTTATTATTTTACAGTTCAGGATTCTTAATCAAGCAACCTTGACATGATTTGACATGTCACCGGAAATTACCTCAGTGTTGAAGGACCATGAGTGTATGTATATAACTTTTACTTAGTTATCACATTAGTGCAACTTTAAAACACCAGCAGTCAGCAATCTCTCACTTAGTATAATGCCTATATTCAGCATATTCAGAGTGACTAGGTGTCCAAAAATAGCCCATATTATTTCAATATTTTACTAAGGTTTAAGTGCATGCATGGTTTGCAATATCTATAAATTTATCATAAGGTGTGGTATTTATAAAACGCTGGGACAGTATTTTTTTAAAGGTTGCTGAAGGTATATTGAACCACTGCCTGAGGCCTGTGTCATGAATAAGTTCAGAGATGTCCATCATGCTCTAAGTGCTCAGAAGTTGATGATTGGTTGGTTTAAAAAAAAAGAATGAAAAAAAAAAAAAAAACTTTCATCAACAGATGACTTCAACCATCACTCACATCATATACAAAACTACCTTACACTCAAGGCTTGCATTAAAGATTGCAGCTGTGTAGTATGTTTTTCTAAATGCATATTTCACCACCTCTTATAAATCAAGGTGAAATCCCACATGCACATTTGCACATGCACACCCCATCAGCTGAGCTGTCTGCTTCCAGCACCCGTGCAGGAGGCCAGTGGGGTGGAAAATTGCATCTTGTCATTTAATTTCCAAAAATCTTTGTTTTCACAGGATTAATCTCTTGCTTTGCTACTGTTAAGTTGAAAGCTCAGCAAAAGCAACTGGCCTGTGTCTGTATCTGCAGTCTGTCGGGACGCGTTTGAGAACTTGTGCTGAGAAGAATAATGATCAGCATCACCACGGTTCCGTTTGCCCTGCATAAGCCATAAATTACCCAGCTAAAGGCACCATGCAAGCTGGGGATCCACTTCTATTAAAGGAAAAAACTTCATTGGTCCCCAACAGGTGGCCGTCTTAACTGAATGCAGTGGGAGTTTTTTTCTTTAATCTGTCCACATGCATTGTTAATTACTGACATAGTTGTGTTAATTGACTATGAAATTTAACTAATTCCTAGCCTAAACTGCAGGCGTAAATCAGAAACAAGTCTTACACTTATAATTTTGCATATTTCAACAATTGGTTAGATTTAAGAAGTTGTTGCTTGTTGAGAAGATATGTTCAGAAGGATGGTAGTGAATTTGGTGAAGAGCCATGACCAGCTCACAAAAGTCTTGTTCAGACTGTCAGTCCAAATCAGGTTTTTCTGCATATCTGATAATATTTAGCAAGGGTGAATGGCATTTTCAAGCTACATTCATATGTGGTTTGAAATACTATTCAAATAGCTTTTCTGGAATTAAATTTCATTCTGACCACTCTTACTGGATTTTTTGTCATTTTCTCAAGATATAATCATATCAGATGTTCATTTTTGAAAAAATTCTGAATGTGCATCAGAATGGAATCGGAACAGACTTTCAAGTTGATTTGATCACAACAAACTCATGCAGAAACATGTGTCTCACTGCTGTGAGATCCATGACAAATGTCACAGACAGAGCTTAGATTAAGCCAAGATTAGGCCATAGTTCAGTTATTGTAGCTTTTATGAATGTTACTGGTGTGAATCTTGAAACAAACGGCAATTACAATTTTGCTGACATACATCGGAATAAGTTTCTTTCATTGAAAACAGCTCAGATAAGCATCTTAGTCTTGGACTACACTTACGTCTTGTTTTTGGAACTAGGTGTACTTGTTCTAAAAATGGCTCAACATATTGTTTTATATATATATATATATATATATATATATATATATATATATATATATATATATATATATATATATATATATATATATATATATATATATATATCAAACATTTTTTTTTTTCATTATTAATCTGAAAATCCATGGTCTGTGCCCATTACACATATTTGTATTTATTTATCTTTTAACTGTCTACTCTGACTGATTATTATCTAAAGACAAGCTCTGAATTTCAGCAAATAGCAAAGTCTATTCCACACTGTTAAACACTGCAAAAGTTGTGTAGTGTATTTCAACTTTATGGTGCCCATTTCGTGCTTTGTGCTCCAAATATTCTTTTAGAGATCTTTTACAATAGGTTTGAATCCATCCAAGGACCAAAAAAAATATATACATTGCAGGATCACCTCTTTTCTCACAGCGTCTGAAATTAATTGTTCAAGGATTTGATCTTTCTAGAGCCCTGTTACTGAGTGCCTGTGATTCTGCTGGGATTGGTGAGATGGCCCAGTCTGTTGTGATTAGCCTACCACGTATAGCGTGTGTCAGAAACATAAAGCCCACTGCCATATGTCAATTTCAGTGTCGAAGGCTTGATACAAACAGCACCAAAATCTTGCTCTACACTTTATCATCACTCAGGGCAGTAAGAACAACAGACAGTCTGCATTAATTGACACAAATTTAGGTGATAAAGGCCCCACAGACCCAGTATTATGATCGATTCCCTACTACACCAATTTCTCTAGAAAAAAAATTGAGATCATGAAGAAAATAAAATACATGTTGATTTTGGTGATCTCATCATTAAAGAACTGCAAGTGGAAGAAAGCTGAAATGTCCAAAAAAAAAAAATAACGAAAGTAGAGAGGTGCCGCCAGAGAAAGAAGAACCCTGGAGTACCAGCAGAATATGAATTTCAAGTTTAGAACTATAATTAAATTCTTACGAAAACAGGAGACTTTAAATAAGAAAATAATGAAACTAAACAAGAGATGGCTGAATACGATAAGATTAATCTTGAATTGCAGGTATTGACAAGTGACTTAGAATAACTGAAACTTAGAGCTCCGACTCTGAAATTATAGAAATTTCAAATGTATGTTTTGATCACACATTCATTTCCCTATTTCTATAAGTATTAAGATTTAAGGCTGGAGTTGATGTATGCTTCGTTTATTTAGACATGAAAAGAAAGGGGCTGCATCTGACAATAGATGTGTGAGATGGAATCTCTATCTAACCGCATTATTTTAGATATATCTGCATATAAGTGTGACTCTTGTGATTGAGATAATGTATACTTAGACTATGTTTTAGAAGTGTTATAAACATATGTTTGGTCTTGAATTAATATGAGCATTTACATGTTTTACTAATTGCCCTTGCAATTTTTCCAATTTAACTTTCGATACTCAGTGTAATGTGTGACAAAGGTTGAGGTTGTGTATTCTGTCGGTGCATGAATATACAAGGTTACCAAATAAGGAGAAATGCGGGGAAGCAAATGCAAATTTTATGCAAGGCAACAAAAGGCCAAGAAGACCTTTGTGCGGGGCCGCACTCCCATGGTGAAGACTTACTCACTGTTATTTTCATTTTTATTACTTATGAGTTATTGTCTTTAATAAAGCGAAGCCATTACAAATGGTGATGCGTTAAAACTTTATTAATAGAAGAGTCTCTGAGTAATTTATTTATGGATAACATATTATTCTGAAACTTAAGAATTCCTTCGAGCAGTAAGAAGCACAATCTCAGCTGAGCAGGTTCGGACGCCGGGGAGGATTCCAAGTCATTTTTGCCACATCTCCAGATTTTCAGAGGAAAGGGGAGATGAAATGCAGCTGTTGATGAGAATAAGGATATTCCATATGAAAGCTATACAGATCACCGTTCGTCCTATATTCGCAGACATACACCCTATGACCAACTAGACCATACAAATAACAAATTAATTCTTATTTTTTTTAAATCATTGTTTGAATTGCAAACGTGGAGGAGACTTTAAGACCATGCTGAATCCTTTGCCGCTGGTTGCTCCCATTTCACAGCGAGTGGAATTTCTCATCAGAATAAAAATAAAATAAAATAAAAACCTATTGAAATATTTCAGTTTGTGTGCAATGAATCTAGAATATAAGAAAGTTAGCTTTTTTAATTAACCAGACCTTTTCCATCATAATAACATTTTTTGGAGCTGTAGGTCTGGCTGCGTTTCTCAATACAAAGTACGCATATTTTGGAGTGTGATCTCCTGCTGATGGGACGACGCAAGTCTCCAAATTTGGTTCTCCAAATTCTCCAAACAGCAGCAAACTTGATAAAATCAGTCAGCTAGCATGGCTACTGCAATTTTCCTCACTGTATATTTACAATAAGACAAAATATAATATCAAACACCACAGAGACTTTCTGGGGGGCAAATTTTTACCTCAAACTTTATTTAGATCCTGGTTCCTGTGGTGGAAACACACGGAGTACCAGCCCAAAGTCCCTAGTTCCTGGGTAAAGTTCCAGTGGTGGAAATGCGGCTATAATAAAGTTTGAGTTTAGAAACCTAGCATACTTTTTATATTTGCAGCTTAACAATACACTACATGAAAGGAAAAATCTGAACAAGCATAATATGGGCATATTAAGTCTGCCTGAGATTCCATTTGGCCTAGCTATGACAAACTGACTGACTATTAACTTGGTGCAATAGCAAGTGATTTGTGAACTTACACAGAGCAATATCAATGTTAGTATAAAAAAATAAAATAAATAAAATAAAAACCTGATCAATGTGTTACTGAATATATCCCATTATTTTTTTATATACCATTGCCTGCTATATGGCCTGTGGAAATGCCTCTGGTCAGAGGGAGGTCAAAGGGGTGTAAAGTGTCACTGCAAATTCAATCATTCTTGGCAGTTTGCTGAGCTACATGGCAACTTAATTAAAAGAACAGATTCAGATCCTCTGAAGAAAAACGTGTGTGCAGAATCGATCTCCTCACAAGGGCAGTGCTAGGGCTTACAAAGACATCTCCCGGTAACACTTCAGAATAAGGTTCCATTAGTTAATGTTAGTTAATTCATTAATTAACATGAACAAACAATGAATAATACATTTATTACTGTATTTATTCATCTTCGTTAATGTTAGTTAATGAAAATACAGTTATTCATTGTTAGTTCATGGTAATTCACAGTGCATTAACTAATGTTAACAAGCACAACTTTTGATTTAAATAATGCATTAGTAAATGTTGAAATTAACATGAACTAAGACTTATAAATGCTGTAGAAGGATTGTTCTTGCTTAGTTCATGTTAACGAAAGTAGTTAACTAACATTAACTAATGGAACCTTATTCTAAAGTGTTACCCATCTCCCTAATAAAAACCCAACTAAATGGGGAAAGCAGAAAGCACTGAAATGACGAGACACATTGATGCTGCATTGACGACCTGGGTTATGGGGTCATAATAATTTCCCTGGGAAGACCGAGCTAAAGGTTAATATATTCCTATTAATTGCTCCATTGGGGTATTTATCAATGGTTGAGGATACCTTGAACTATGTAAATAAAGGCGTGAAGCGGAAGGTGTTCTGATGTCGGTGGGTGTTACTAGAAAAAAGCAATTGTCTGATGGTACTCTGCAGCTGAAAGGTTTATGAATATCCCAGAAGGCAGCGACAGGCAACAGCCGTTAGAAACCTTGGTAGATTTGGTTCTCCATGAATAATATCACAGTGGGACTTTGCAATAGCACAAGAAATGCATTTGCACATAAATGCACATCTCTTATGAGAACCCTTACACAACCCAGCAAGTGTACGGCACCCTGAGTTTGTTTACTTCAAGAGATAGACGACCACCTACGGCCAGTGAGCGTGGCATTTTTATATATAAAGATAAATAAAACTGTGCATGTGTAATATCGCTGCGGAGACATAGAGGTGGATGGAGAGGTGAATGAGGTGAACAGATAGAGTAGATAGAGGTAGAAGCAATGAGATATTTCTTCTCCCCGGGTAGAGCACGACCTTCAGTTTATACACTCATAAAGATAATGGGGATTGAGGTGTGTGTGAGTGTGTGTTTGATGATTTATTAAAGGATCATTAAGTTGCACTGCTGTGCACTATTCACCTCCAAGGAGCGTTAAAATGGAAGATGATAAAACACACAATCGAGGGTAAAAACATTTTTTTTCCAAAGTTATAAATACTATTAAATAAGTAATAGTAAAGAAATGCAGAAAACTGTGTAACTGTTTAAATTAATGAATTGCCTGCTTCTGGTCAACATTTGTCATTTCCAAACTTATGTTTAATCCATGGATATATTTATTCATGATACATTTTAATGCTGACTATCGCACGTAATACAGTCTGATAGCCAAGGCCTATGGTTAATATAATAATTTAATAATGAAATAATTTCTACATTAAATAATATAATAATTTCTAAATCCAAAATGAAATATTAATGACTCCATCTCTGATAATCTATGGTCATGCAGATTTGTTTACATTAAACTCGTGGCCATGAGAAAAATATGTTGTTCCCTCAACATAAGTAGTCGTGGCCATGAGAAATGGATTTCCTTCCCTCAACATACTGTAGCATCTTGACACAAGAATGTCATTACCTTGACAAAATGTTCTCGTGGCCACGACATAATATGAAGTTACAAGATAATATGACATTCCTCAAAATAATATCTTGTGGCCACAACATATTATCACGTTCCCATGAGTTATTGTCATTGCCGCAACAAAATTAAGTCAACTGACCATGTCACCTTACGGGCACCGTAGATTTTAGCTTGCTTCTACAAGTCATGTCTCTTATTTAAAAGTAGCTTTCTGCATCAGAAGTGCAATGCTGTATCAAGTGGGCTACTGAGTAAGTTTACTTTGTCAAAAAAAGCAATTCACATGGAGCTGGTTATTTGATAAAAACCTTTATAATTTAGCAAATCGGAAACATGTTTTGAGGTCATCAATATATTATCGTGGAAGGTAAATCCATGTTTTTCCAATCAATCAAACTAGTTTAATTTTTACAGGATGTGATGGCAATGTGTTACAATAAATGTAATGTCCTGTTAGTACCAAATCCTCAGATCACACTGTATTGCAAGTTTTTGCACGATGCAATAAGCCTTTGCACAAGCTCTTAAAGCCAAAAAATTGACTCAGGATAGCAGTCAAGTGTTTGTGACTATGTGTTTTGTGGTCATCAGCATTGACTCCAAAGTGATTAGTCAGTTCAGGTTTCTGAAAAAGTTTTATGATCCCACAATATATAGCATATTTATTAGGATTGAGATGAACTGAATACTAATGAGTAGCCTAGTTTTCTCTAGGTATTACAGACCTAATTGTTTATGGAAAGAAAACCAAAAACTTTAAGGTTAAATTTAATTGCGAACACTTGAAAATACTCTTTCAGTTTTTCATGACTAGTTGTGTTGCTTCTGGTTTGTTAGTAATTTTGAAATTTACTACCAGTTTCTGAGTGGGAATTGTTTTAACATTTTTCTTTTGAAAATGAATGACAATATTTATATACATAAGTTACATATACTGTATAATGACATCTTTGCTTACAGAAATTTTATTGTCTGTCAATGGAAAACATGCTTTATTTCTACAGATTGTTAAATCTGCATCTACCAGTACAGTAGGTGTTACAGTTAACTGCTTAAGCCCAAAACACTGCATGATTTTAGCAATCCTATAAGATCACTGCATGTCACATGTCAACATGTTTACTGGCTATGACATGTGCGATGACTGTACGGTGATGACACACACTACTGTAGAAGAATAAAACATCACCAGCATGCGTTAGTAGTGGTAACCAAAAATAGCATGATAAATCACACTTTAGCAGACAAAAAAAAAGACGAATGTGTTATTAGTTTTATGATTTAGCACCACATCACATTGATTTCATGTCACATTTTTATTGGCTAGTCAGTAAACATGGATCGTACCAGCAAACACACAATGATCATGCTGTATCACAGGCTATCTTTGGTCGCAATACCGTGAAAATGGCCATATTTGAGCCTATCTCACTGTACAACAAAGGACCACCAATTAGGAATCACAGAAATTGCAATGATTGTTTCACGATGTCAGTCATTCATCTGGAAAGTATGTTTAGGGCTTTAACCAACCAAACTTAACAGATATTAGTTATAGTCTACACCTTAGGCCTAATTCATAAAACACAAGCAGGTCCAATTTCTGTCTAAATTATTAAAAAATCCATAAAACTAAAATCATGGATGTTTTTCTATAGAAATTCTTTCCGCTTGTGTGAATGTTTTCCAATAGCACTAAAAGCTTCCAGTTTTTGTTATTTCAAGAAGAAAGAAGGAAATTGCATATTTACTTCATTCCAGTCGAAATCATTTGACTTTCAATTAGGAATTTATAAACTTCCAGGAATACTTAATGTATGGCAGCATTTCAAAAGCATGTCACAGCATTCAAAAGCCAAAATCTGACCTTGAGGTAGCGATGGCCTCTACTATACGCTCTTTGTACATTTTCAACATCAGACAAAACAGCCGCATTTATTGGCTTCACAGTCCATTAGGTATTAATCTCGCTGTCTTTGTGTCGAAACCTCACCTCCCGTAACCTTCCTTTTCACTCACTTCTCCTTCACTATTATCAGCCTGTTTCACTCTGCATTCTGCTACTGAACACATGCAAGACCTTGACTATTTTCCTCGGGAATATTACATTTTCAGATTCAGAACCCATTTCTTTCCTTTCCCTCTCAAGGACGAGGAGCAGTCTGCCGCTGGCTCCGTACCCTCCCTTCTCTGCGCTTCTGAAAGCAGCTCGTGTTTGCAGCTTTACTCAATCTTGTGTTTGATTGTCAACAGCAGCAGGTCTATTCTACATTCTCAGATGTAAGATATCAAAAACAACAGTCTGTGCTCATTGATATGCTCAGTCTGCCACCATTTTGTTAGCCAAGTGCTACAAATGTGAAAAGAATATCAAAAAGGCCGCAGAGTTTCTCAGTAGTGTGTTGCTTGTGGCACATTTACATTTAGACACTTACTTTTAACGCAACAATAATAGCTGACTAGAAGATAACCGTAAAACTCTATTTCAATGGTATGCTTGTTTTGTATATTATTATATCATCTGGTTTGTAGGTTAGAGACATTGAAACAAATTGAGCATTTGACTAATTCTTTAGAATTTTCTTTCACATTATGTTCTCCAACAGTGAAATCAAATGATATAATAATTTTTTTGGTCTAATGACTCATTCAGTAGAATATAAAGAAGCAGGTTTCAGTCTATATTATACTATTATTTTGTTGTACCTAATTCAACTGTATAAGTATGCATTATGAAAAACACGTTAAAACACTAAATAAATGTTTTTTTTTTTTTTTGGTTACGTTAGGATTATTACTTGAAGAACAGTGGAGAATATATTTATGTTTGATAATTATTGCTCATACTTGAATGCCTTTTCCATTCAAACATCATCACCAAAAATGATTGATGGAGAAGATCCATTTAGAAAGAAAAAAAATGTGTTTAATGTTTTGTTAATTAAGAATCCTTTCCCAGAACTAATTTGTTCATTCCCCCATTTTAGTTAAATTGTTGTCACGTTCCACTTATTTGTTCCCTTGTTTAAATTTAGTACAGCATGGTCACAATTTAACTGAAATAAGGGAATAAATTAATAAAACATCACCATGAATTAATAAGCCTATATATATTTCTTTTTTCCATATTTTTAGGAATCCATACTCCATATAAATACAACTAAATAAAAATCATACTGACATTAGTATTAATCATGCAATAATACAATCATACAGACATTTGCATAACATTTGTTTTCAAAAGGCAGTTCTTTAATTATCGCAAGCTTTGGTGTGGATTCTGCTTTTATTTACAATTTGGAATGATTCTTAAAACGAAGTCTTTATTTTCACAAGTATAGTTAACATCCTCAGTGTGAGCAGGCCTTTAGACTGGTATCTACAGTAGATATCTAAAATATGACCAAAACTTGTATACATACTGTATACGTGTACCTTAAATTGTACAGCTGAAACTGATTTTAAAATGTATAAATAAATATGAGTGAATAAAACATAGTGGATGTGACTTCAGATGAAAGTGTGTACTAGCACAAAGAGTCATCAGTAGACAATGTTTTTACATTGTGAGCCATCTGTTTAGTCAGTGAGAGGTAAATGGTGAAAATGTGGTGAGATACGCTAGACTGAAATCTACTGCAACTGCAAGAGAATTGTGCATGTGCATGAATATAAGCATATGTATGCAATTAAAAGTGGCAAGTGGCCCACTCCTGCTTGCAGTAAATAATTAATTTGTTTTATATATATATAAAATAAAATAAAAAATTAAATAAAATAAAAACTGTGTTATGTGCCCCACTGGTATGATTTCTCTTTGAAAAGTCTGTGATCAGTGATAAACATTAACTGCTACACCAACATTTCAGTTATTTGACAAAAGCACACAACATCTGGATAAAGACTTGTTCACACCAAGGACAATAACAATAACTTTAAAAGTATAACTCTACCTCTCTTTGAACTGTCACCTTACCGTGGTGGAGAGGTTTAAGTACCCGAATGATCCTGGGAGCTATGTTGTCTGGGGCTATATGTGACCAATCACGGAAAGTAGGGACACAAGTCGGTTCTGGGGCATTTTGAGTTATTCACAGATTCTGAAAGTGTAGTCTCCAAGCTTTCCAACGATGTGTAACACATGGAAATCTGATAATATTTGGATAAGTTGTGGCCATTTGAAGGTAGGCAAAAAAACTCAAACAGCAGAAATAGCCTCTGAAGATTTGCAGTTCTCACTGCTGCGAGTGGCAATGCGGCTTATTTACATCTCATTTAGATAAGCCATACCCCCTGCATAGCAACGACAGACACAACGGGAAAAATCGGACCGCATACTATTAATAATAAAGGAGAATGTGCATTATAAATGTCAGTAATTTATCTTTTTTGACTTTTATAAAAATTATTGCATTGTGTAGCATTAGGACTTTTTAACAGGATTCTGTGATAACCAATGAGCTAGCTAATAACAACAGGTAGATATGGGAAGGTCTAAACATGGACTAAACATGAGATAACGTGTGTTCTTAGAATGAACACAAAACGACAAACTTTGATGTTTATGGAAACTCACCCCATAAGAAACAGAAAAGTATTCTTGCAGATCCGAAGTTTGCACTGTGCGTTTGCCTGTAAATGTTACGGATTTTCCCCATTTCTCTGTCTTTATCCCCATCAAATGTTACTATCGATATAGCCTCTGATATCTTACGGTCCAACTCGTCTGACGCCAGTCTAATACATTCTTCCTCGTAGTCATCTTCGCTCAGTTGTAGATTAGGGATATTCTACAGACTTATTATGCCGCTTTCATCTTCGCTCAGATCGTCTTCAGAATCAGTGAGCGCTTGTTCGCTAGAGCCGGCCAGAGCGCTGCATACTAAGTGCATACTAAGTAGCCACGCTTCCCTCGGAGGGCGGGGGCAATAACAAAAGAAACAAAAGCCGGCTTATCCAGTATGGAAATACAGGCAGACAATGAAACACCCCTAATGTGTGCTAGAATCTCCAACAAACTAACTGATTTCAACCTCAAAATGTATGCTTTTAAATATACCAATACTGCTATCTCAAACACGGAGAGGCTTCTTTGTGATATCAACTAACAGATTCTGCAAAAAAACGAAAATCACAAATTTTGAAAAAAAAAAAACGCTTCTTTCTCATTTTGCTCGAAAATTGTGCTGCTGACTTGTGTCACTGGTTTCCGTGATGGGTCACATATGCTCCTGGCAGGGTCTCTTGGTGACAGGCCAGACGAAGAACAGTTCACAAACCCCTTATGCTAACATTCAAATCAAGGACCGTGACATCGCCCGGCATGGCGCAGCCGGGCCCCATGGAGTCCGGCCGGGCTCAGCCCGAAGGAGTAACGTGGGACCGCCCTCCTGTGGGCTCACCACCTGCAGGAGGGAGCGTAAGGGGCCAGTGCATAGTGGATTGGGCGACAGTCGTAGGTGAGACCCTCGACCACCCAATCTCTGGACACGGAATCTGGCTTTAGGGATGTGGAATGTCACCTCGTTGGCGGAGAAGGAGCCTGAGCTAGTGCGGGAGGTCGAGAGGTACCGACTAGAGATAGTCGGGCTCACCTCCACGCACAGGTTGGGATCTGGAACCACACTTCTTGAGAGAGGCTGGACTCTCAACCACTCTGGAGTTGCCCATGGTGAGAGGCGGAGGGCTGGAGTGGGTTTGCTTATAGCCCCCCAGCTCAGCCGCCATGTGTTGGAGTTCACCCCGGTGAACAAGAGGGTAGCTTCCCTGCGCCCTGAACACCGGAAGTAAGGTATGCTGTCAAGCTGAAGAAGGAGTCCTATCGGGCCTGGATGGCTTGTGGGAATCCGGAGGCAGCTGACAGGTACCGGCAAGCCAAGCAGACTGCAGCCCGGGTAGCCATGGAGGCAAAAAATCGGGCCTGGGAGGAGTTCGGTGAGGCCATGGAGAAAGACTATCGGTTGGTCTTGAAGAGATTCTGGCAAACTGTTCGACGATATCGTCGGGCGGTGGAAGGAATACTTTGAGGATCTCCTCAATGATGTTGTTGTGTTGGCCTCCTCAGACCAGGACCTTCAGAGTGCACTGAGGTGGTTTGCAGCCGAGTGTGAAGCAGCTGGCATGAGAATCAGCACCTCCAAGTCCGAGGCCATGGTTCTCAGTTGGAAAAGGGTGGATTGCCCACTTCAGGTTGGTGGAGAGTTCCTGCCTCAAGTGGAGGAGTTCAGGTATCTTGGGGTCTTGTTCACGAGTGAGGGAAGGATGGAATGTGAAATTGACAGACGGATCAGTGCAGCTTCTGCAGTAATGCGGTCGCTGTACCGATCTGTCGTGGTGAAGAAGGAGCTGAGCTGTAAGGCAAAGCTCTTGATTTACCGGTCAATCTACGTTCCTACTCTCACCTATGGTCATGAGCTGTGGGTCATGACTGAAAAGACAAGATCCCGGATACAGGTGGTCGAAATGAGCTTTCTCCGTCGGGTGGCTGGGCGCTCCCTTAAAGATAAGGTGAGAAGGTCGGTCACTCGGGAGGAGCTCAGAGTAGAGGCGTTGCTCCTCCACATCGAGAGGTGCCAGCTGAGGTGGCTCGGGCATCTATTTCGGATGCCTCCTGGACGCCTTCCCAGGGAGGTGTTCCAGGCAGGTCTCACCGGGAAATGCAAATGAGCTGCATATTCCTGCACCATCTTCAGAAGAGGGCGTAGCGAATAAGTCTCGGTTTTGCATACCTGCACCAACAAACAGAAACCTGACTGAGAGCAAGAGAAAATCTCGTTTACGTACTTATGCCGATGTAACATCTCCATTCCCTCCATCAAGAAACGAGGTTTACCTATGTAACGTCAGAAAGGTTATGAATGTAACCCTAGTTCGTCGAAGGAATGAGATGCTGCATCGAACGCTTTGGGGAATGACTTTGGTAAGATTGACTCTGAATATCGTGTGCAATCTGTCCAATGGAAGAGCGTGACGTCATGGGTGGGGTGATGTCTATAAGAAGCTATAAAAGCACATGCCACGCAGCTGGTTTCAGTTTTGAGTAGGCAAGCAAGCGCTGGCAGGGGTGCCAGGAGTATGGCGTCTCGTTCCTTCGAGGAACTAGTGTTACATTCATAACCACCTCTTCAGGGACTCGAGCTGCATCGAACGCTTTGGGGAACGATGTGCCCACGCTACCAGACTTACAAATCCATCTAGTGTGAATCCGAAGAGCACAGCTAAGGCAAGAGAACAGAAGAATCAGTAAATCTATATTGTAAAATCTGATGAAAGTGGATGCGTGGACCATCCCACAGCATTGCAGAAGTTAACAGGGTCAAGCTGGCAGTCTCTGCACCATGAGGTGAAGAGTTTCCACCTCAGGGCTTAAAGTTTCCTCTTTGAGGGAGCTCTGGATTGGAGGAGGGTCTAAACAACCTCGGTTGAGAGATGGGATGCTGTGAGTTGTGCCCCCTCAGGGGCCACACCCACAGTTTCCACAACTCCGGGCGAGGGTGAAATATCGTGCCCTGCTCCTGAGAGAGTAGATCTGTCCTGATTGGATTCTCCCATGGAGAGCTGCCGGGGAGAAAGATCAGATCTGAGAACCATACTCGGCTGACCAGAATGGGGCTACTAATAGAAGACAGACCCCGTCCCAGCGTACTCTTACCACAACGAGAAAGAAAGAGGTTCAAAAACTCTCCATATCTGCTTCATCACCTCTGAGTGAAGCCTCCATTCCCCGGGCCTTGGCCCCTGTCTCGACAGTATGTCTGCTCCCACATTCAAACTCCCAGGAATATACACTGCTCTGAATGAGAAGAGTCTGTCCTGGGACCACAGAAGGATCTGGTGTGCCAGCTTGTACAAGGGGCACAAACGCAGACCTCACTGTTGATAGATATTAGAGACCATAGATGAGTTGTCGGTGCACAGCAATACATGGTGACCTCTCAGGTCTGGGAGGAAATATTTAAATGTTCGATACACAGCTAGCATCTCTAGACAATTGATATGCCATGTCAGATGGCGACCGCTCCACAGACCGCGGACAAGGTGGCCACTCATGACCGCACCCCGACCGTTGAGGGATGCGTTTGTCGCTAGCGTTACACGGCGACAAAGAACTCCCAGCACTGGGCCCTGATTCAAGAACCAAGGTTTCTTCCACATGTCTATGGCACGAAGTCATGACCTTGATAGTTCAGAGTGGTCTTGGTCTTTAGCCACCACTGTAAGGGTCTCATGTACAGCAGGCCAAAAGGTATCATGTTGGACGCAGCTGCCCTCAGACCTAACTGTCTCTTAAACGGTTGACATTGAGTGACTAGCCTTCTTTGACTCTCTTAACTGATGTGACAGATGTACCTGCATCATGGTCGAATCCCACACTACACCTAGATAGGTGGTTCTCTGAACTGGAGAAAGTACACTCTTTTTGTCATTCAGTCTCAAACCCAGCTCCCCCATGTTAGCGAGAATGGCATCTTGATGTCGAACAGCCATCGGCTCTGATTGAGCTAGAATCAACCAATCAATGCCCTGCATATGCAGACCAACCAGAGCAGCATCTACACATTTCGTAAACATGCTGGGTGACAGTGCAAGGTCGAAGGGAAGTACTTGATATTGGTAAGCTTCGCCTCCGAAAGCGAACCTCAGAAACTTTCTGTGTTGTGGAAGGATGGAGACATGGAAGTATGCATCTTTGAGATCTATTGTGACGAACCAGTCCTCGGATCTGATTTGAGTTACAACATGCATTATGGTGAGCATTTTGAACTTCAATGACTTAACTGAGCAGTTCAGCTGACGTAGATCTAAGATCAGATGCAAACCCCCCATCCTTCTTTGGAACTATGAAGTACCGGCTGTAAAACTCAGTTTCCCTGTCTTGAGGAGGGACTACCTCGATGGCCTCCTTTTTTAATAGGGTATTCATTTATTGTTCCATAACCAGAGCCTGCTGGGGGCTGACTAGTGTCGGGATAACCCCACTGAATCTCAGCGGTGGAGAGCCGAAATTAATGCAGTAGCCATTTTCTACCTTGCACAGGACCCATTGATATACATTTGGCAGTAGTTTCTACTGCTGCTAAATAATCTACTAAAGGATCAGTCTCTCAAGACTGACCTCTTGTGTAAGAGGCCCCCAAAAGGGTGGCGAGCCTCTCAGCTCCGCTACGCACATGTGACACTTGCTTGTCCTTCCTGGCCATTATTACCCAACACACAGGAAGAAATCCACTTGACACGGAGACTGTATAATCTTGTGAAGGTGTTCAGTGTCATCCATCATGCAGCTTTATAAATGTCAGCCATAGAGATGCATGGGGGAGACTACACTCCATGTCGACTGAGCTCTCAACCCCAGGGTGCAAGGTTCGTCTTTGGACTGGAATGCCAATGTGTTGGCATCCACTATCCATTGGGTCAACCTCTGCTTGAAGACAGCCTTTCCTTTGTAACAGAGAAAGACAACTCACAGCTTCTGAAGCTCCAGGTGCGGTCTGTGTATATGTGCAATGTTCTTATGACTGACTCGACAAAGCAGGGAGGATGTGTTTGCTAGTCCAACCGAACAAAAAGTGCAGCGTGAACTAATCTCACAGGTGTGGCACTAATCACTTAAAATACTTTGATAATGTATGCACCCAAATATGGTTAAAAAACTAAGCACTATAATGACCTGACATTTAGGAAGATTTTGAGGCACATTACCTTGAAAATAGAAGTAATCCTCTGTGTTCTCCCTGGCTCAGATGTCGGAAGAAAATGAAGACTCTTCTGTTCAATCTTACTTTGAAAGACTGCTTATGGGACAGTCATGGCAATACAGCTGCTTGAGCATGGAGAAAATGGAGGACAGCATACAACTTGGAGAGAGTGGATACTATGGCAATGCAGTGCTGTCAATCAAAGACCATGGGTGTGGTCCAAGCAATGTGATGTCATATTGCTGAGAGAATCAAAACAGTATGTCTAATGAGACTGATTTGGGTTAATGGGGATAAAAAAAAAAATAAGGAGTGGGTGGATTTGTGTCATTGTGTTCACAAACTGCCAGCACGCATCTATGTCCAAACACCATGTAAAAGTGGATTTTGCATAATAGGTGCCTTTTAAGGGATTAGTTTATTTGTATATCTCTCAACCATTGCATTATATTTCATGTTCTGACCCAGATGATAAATACTACAGGGCTTTGATCATTAACTAAGTATTTAAATATCATCTTACTAAGACATATTTTCAGCAGATACATAGTGACAACTGATATTTATATACATTTTATGTAAGTTGTTAGCTATACAGTTAAAAACATCTCCTTGATTTTCATCACAAGATACTAGAATTTCATCTTTCTTTTTGGCAATATAAATATCACCAACTGTACCAAACTGCGTACTTTTGCTCAGTTTGAATATAAAAGAGGTGTTTTTTTCCCCTCCACGAGTGTGAGCTCCATATTCACCTACATCATATGAGCCATAAAAGCCTAATGTATCAAATAATATGCTCTACGATGCAAACTATTCATTCATTCATTCATTTATTTGTTTGTTTGTTTTCTTGTTAAGTGCTGACCAATTTAAAGCTAATCTCAATCCACCTGACTTTGAAGAGCTTGAGCATTTCAAGCAGAAGACAACAACTACAGCACAAACCTAAACAGAATGCATTGTCCTTTGGGGTACACTAATCTAGTTAGTGTCATAAATGTCTAAATAGTTATAATTTTTTTGTGTAAACTGGTTTACAGTACTTTGCATTCAAAATAAGTTTGAATTTAGATTCCATTTTAGAAAGTGCTTACTGATCTAAACTTGTTCCTCTGTTTCTTGATTTCTTTTTCTTCATTGTCTTGGACACAAATCCCCTGCCAGCAGATCATATTGCAGCAAACATGCTAGCTACTATCAGCAAAACATGTCTTCAAGTCTGTGCGCATATCTAGAGAAAGGAAAGCCTATTGCAGCATGTGCTGTCAGTGCAACCCAACCTTCTGTTAGGGTTGCTGCTGGTTTTGACAGTAACCAGCAAGCGGTTTCTGTAGACTTCTCATTATTATTCTTAACTTCCCCTTCTAGAACTGCAGGTAGAACCGGGCTGATGATTTCACCTGACTGAGGAGACAAATAGTGGGCAGACAAAATACAGCTCTTTAAAGGGATTATTTTTGTGATGTACTTTAAAATTACCTAAAATACATGATTGTCCGAAAGTACAAAAGCAAACATATGAGTTTAAACGAACATAGCATTACCATTTTGTAAAATGTTACATTATAAGTTCATGGTTATTGTTTTTTTTTTTATATAGATGGTGAGACAGACAGAGCCTTATATTTGTGCATTACATTTGTTTTTCTCAATAGATTTTTTTAAGTGGGAGGGAGGAATACAACTTGAAAGTTTGGCAATGTTATTAAAGTTCAATTCATATTGCTTTTTTTTTTTCTTGGCCCAACAATAATTGCAACTAAGTAAATAAATAAACAAATCAAGAACCCTCCTGGAAGACAGATTAATGCACAGTGGAGATAAATAGCAGTAAAATGAAATGATAAAGATATGAAAGGCTACTCAGTTGAACACAGTGTAGCATTTGGACCAATCAGACACACAACTCTTTTTTATATTTAACCAATAATTCCTAACACCCCCTCACCGATACAACAAGGTAACTGTGAGGGTCTATGAATCTAAAAATCTAAATCTAACCTCAGAAAGGCAGAACATGCCTCTGGTTCCATGGCAACCAAAGCTTGAATGCATTAATACTGTAGGAAATATGTTTTCTGTGGCCACGAAAATATCCTTGCTTAGAGTTGATATGAACTTACACTGAATGTTCTCTGGATGAACAGATTGGTTGATGGCAGTTTAATTTTGCTACAGTTACAAATGCTGGGCCGAGACTGTTGGTAGGACATTGGGTTGTGTTAACCCAATTTTGAGTTGAAAATTGGTCTTGATCATAACCCAGCGGCGCAGGGTTGGGAACACGAATGTGAAAGAGAGCACACACGTCACGTTAACATCGGACAACGCCAGTGTGAGACGCCGCCATTTTCTCAGCATGAAGTGAAAAGCAAGTGAAAGACATTATGGTAAGTAAGATTAAAAATGTAAAGTTATCATTCATTGTTTATGTCTGGGAGTATTTTAAGGTTTAATGGAAGGCGGAAATAAAAGATCTTATATTGAAAAATACGCAGACGTGGTTTTCGCCTCAGAAATGAAAGTCTTAACGGCCTCTTACTGAACGGAAGAGCTACTTTTAATTTAACGTCTGTGAGTGTCTTATGTCATATATTACATAAGATTTTATAATATCTATACTTTTTTAGTTTTTAATAGATTATGTAAAAAGACTAGCATAATTATTTTGAGGCTGTTGAAATGGTAATTGTTAAAAGTAATGTTTTCGTGTAATATTTCAGACTTATTGAGCTTGTTTCTTCATTGTGCTCGCACCCAGAGTTAAAGACACAGAAGCCTGCTTTTGTGAGGAGGAGGCGATTTTCTGAGCATCTTTAGAAGAGAAAGGGAAAAACGGTTTTAAGGCAAGTGAACTTCATAAATCCATCATGCTATCTTTTTTAACTAAGACTGAAAGAATGTTTGCTTTTGCAGATGTTGAAAGCCAGGGACATGAGATAGCTTAATTCGTTTGAGACTGATGTGAGTTATTTTTAGAAAATAAATATTTATTGTGTGTCCTGCCTGTTTACTTCATATTTTGATGCAACAACAGTGTGATTGCGTGCTCATATTTCATGAAAACTGTTGATGTCTGTGTTTTCATTGCATGCTGGGTTAACCATAATAAGCCAACTTGTTGGGTTAAAATAACCCAGCGCTGGGTTTGTCCCTTAAATAATTGTAATTAATTTGAATTAATTGTAATTATTTATAGACATTACCGTTTGAGCTAATTTGCTACAACAGGTAATCAATATTTCTGCTAGAATATAATGTGAAAGAAATAGCCTCTCCAGATTTGAGAACTTTTCTGTAGAGTTCACTGCATTGTGCTTTTGACAGCAGAAATGCATTATTACTGATTTATATGATATTATAATTTAAAAATGGCAGTGGGTAATGTCACTGCTCACCTCAGGATGTGGGCAGGGGACTGATGCAGAAATGAGCAAGTCATTAAGCACGTCAAATCAAATCAACCCTGAAAGGACGCATAATGCTACCTAATGGAGATGTAAACCCCCAGCTGTCAGCAGTCCTCACAGCTATTGTACCTGGGTTCACCTGACTCCTTCCAGCCACAGAACATGTGGCATTTCTAGCCCTATTCTGCTGTTTTGTACTACTGGAGAGCCCTACCAAAGGCAATTAGGCTCTGCTCTAGTGCCCCTCACCTCCCTCAAATACCCACATTTGTTTATTTAGTGTATTTCAGGCTGTAAATACCAAGCCTCCTAGCTAAGAAGCAAACCTGCAATTCTTTATTTATTTATTTATTATTATTATTTTTTTTCTGAAAAGAAAAACATTTGACATTTTGATTGATTTTACATTGAAGTGATGATTGTGTTTTCTTGATATTCTTATCACAAACCTCAAATGCTCAGCATCCCTAAAGCATCCACTTTTAAACCTCTGTAGATCAAACTGTTCTCTCTTCTAACAAACATGAAGAAAGCTAAGATTCTTACTCTTCAATGATTTGTGTGAATGTGGCATGTTAAAATGTCAATAAGATACAATGAGCCGAGCAAGCAGTTGTTTTAAAGTGTCCGTGTTGTGTTTTATTGGAAACTCATTAGAATGATAATTAAGCACATCATTTGAATGAAATTACGTATAAGGGCATATCAAACTAAAACTCTTACTTGAGACTCAGATAACCATGATGGTTTTTTTTTTAGTCAAACCTAACTTATTCCTATGCATAACTTTGAAAACCAAACTTGATCCAACACATGCATGTATTTATTGATTTGTTCACTTTGTTTTACCTTTTCCTCTGTTGTCATAGTCCCTTATTCAAATCATCATCACCTTCATCTGCCCTGGATTGAGGGTTAAGGCCAATGAAAGCCCTTTAATTATCACATTGTGCCAAACATCAATCATGTTTCCCACAGACCTTGCAAAGCTACTGTGATGGAGACGAGGAGAATCCATTTGACCTGTCCAAGAGTGAATTAATTATCCAATTACTCCTCTCCAACTGACTGTGCTGCCTTGATAACTTCAAAGCTGTTTACAACTGACTATCTCCTCCAAGATAACAAAAGACCTCTCTGCTTCATAATCACCCAGCAGACTGGCCAACTCGCTTCAGATCTTCCTTTTGCAGAGTAATACTCTGGGCATCAAAGATGAAAGAGAAATGGCAGACATTTCTTTTAAAGGAATAGTTTACTAAAAAAAATGCAACATCTTTCATCATTTAGTCACTGTAATATCGTCCCAAGACTTTCTATCTCATTTGGAACTGAAAAGGAAATTTAGCAGGACACTCCAGTTGTTCTTCTTTTCAGTGGCAGTGAGTAAGGATTCAGAGTTCCAAAAATCTAATCTAAAAGTTGTTTAATACAGCTTATGTACTGTACATTTTAAATATTTTGATTGATTGGAAAATGAGATTAAATTTAAGATGTTATTTTTTAGAAAATTCTCCCCTCCTCACAAACATTTGAAGGTAAATGTATCACCCCTTGTGTAGAGAAGTTTGCTTCTTCAACAGTAATGCAAGATAACATGAAAAAACTTACAGTATTGTTATCATTAATTAATTCATTAATTTGTTCATTCATTCATTCATTTTTTTAAGTTGATAAAAGTAGACTAAGGTCCAGATTTACTAACAAACTGTGCAAGTGCAAACTATCTTTTGGTGTTAAAATTGGATTGTCATGTTTTACTACAGATTTGCAGTGACAAATTACCGCTTTAAAATTGTGGACACAGTTACATTTGCGCCTGACCTTATTGAATATGCATTTTTAGAATTTTCCTTTTCAGACGCAAAATTTATAGGAGTAAAGTATTCAAAAGAATCACACAATACATTTTACAAATGTTTGCGCCCATCAAATTACTGGCATCTGTGCCATTATTTAATACCCAAAAAACCATTTCTTAAGATATTTTGCGCTTGAAATGGCTCCAACAGAGATTTTTTTCCACTCATATTATTTTATTCTGAATGCCAGAAGAACACATTATCCGAACATTTCATTTACCAAGGCATGTTATTTTTTAATTTGCTTCAGGAAATTATAGATGACTTTGAACCCTCAACAAGCAGTCAAGCAATTACAGGTCTATCAAAACTTTTTCAACATACAGTGATTGTTATTTCTTTCTTTCTTTTTAGTTTGCGACTATGCTAATTTGCACTGTGTGGTGCTTGGTATATTGCGTTGGTCAATATGTAAATGAGATGTTGCCTCTGCATTCTTTAATTTGAGCATTTGAGCATTGTTAGTAAAACACCTGCAGAAATGTATCTTTGTTTAACAAATTTGTCCTCTGTATAACAGTTGTAAACTTTGAGTACTACTTTACATCTAAGTTTACATCTTTTTTTATTGCAACTATACTGTGAACTATACTACATGTGGACTTACAACTTATAGGTCTGCTGTTAGTTTAACACCTACTTTTGCACTCTTAGAATGTATGCACTTGCATATAGAAGCTTGCTTTCTGCAAGTGAAATCGCTTGATTGTGCCATACCAAAGAAGCACAAAAAAAAAGACCTTTTACAGACTTTTAAATTAAAATTTCCCAATTGGTGGAATGACCTGCCCAACTTAATCCGAGCAGCTTTTGTTGGTCAAAGTGCGTATTTTTTGCAATAATCCGAAAGTCAATGTTAAAAAATACCTGTGCAATAAAAGAAGACAGTAATTTTTTTTTTTTTTTTTTTTTTTTTCATATGTCATATGACAAATTACTATATTAAATTAGGTGCTGCATTGCAGGATAATAGTGAAATTATTATTTTTTTGTTTAAAGTCAACATTACTGTTATTTGTGTTCTATTTGACAGACAACTTGGACCTCATTTACTTTCAACTGTATAGCCATGCAGTGTAATGTTGGAGAAAATAAGGTAAGCATAATAATTGACTCCTAAGTCAATTTGTACAATCTTTTGTAAATAATTAAAGGAGAGGGGATTGTTGGAAAACCTGATGTAGGGCATGATTTCTCTTCTACTGCCATTTTATTATTATGCTTTGCTGATCCATTCTGACTGGCTGCAGTGTGACCCTTGACCTCAATGCAGCTAAGGGGATCAGGCAGACATATCGAAGTCTTTTATGTGACATTTCTGCTCTGCACAACACACCTCTCTGTTTCTCTGGTAAAAAAAAATGACAAGAGAGAAAATTTTTGAAGCATCTTCATACAACACCAGTTTAGTGGCCAAATCTGTCACTTCTCAAACTCAAATTCAATGATATTCTTCTGCTTCATAGAAGTTTGTATCTATCAGTTGTAGGGGTGACACATAAGTAACACTTTATTTTGATAGTCCCCTTTAGACATTCTACTAACTACAAGTAACTTTCGCATCAAAGAAATCTTGCCATAGTTCCTAGAACTACTGGCGGAAGTTCCCAGTTTTTGGTGTGTTCACCCTGGAGGAACTAGGAATGGGTTTAGTTCTAGAAACTCTGTTTGGGGGAACTTAATTAGCTCCTACTTCAGAGTATGGTCTAAAACGGTTCTATAGGAACTACCAGTGACATAGTATATGCTGAATGGCGCATATACTATGCATATGAATCATCAGCTACCCAGCATTTTTAAAAAGCCTTCAAAAAATATTTACTCCACAAACACGGAGAACAGTGTTAACAGCATTTACCTGTTGTCTGCATCATTTTGTTCTTTTCTCAGCCTCAGTGATATGTAACACTGCAAGTTGTCGGAGAAGATTTATTCAGATTTTTTGTGCTCTTTTTTTATTGCATAAATTGTGCATTCTCCATTCGACAACGTTTGTAAATGCCGCGAATAAAGATATTGATGTTTATACTTTCTACCATGCTGGCTAGTTTGTAGAACAAAGTTCCTAGAACTATGTGGTGTGAATTTATGAATTTGTGGCATTTACAAACGTCAACAAGTGGTAAATGGAGAATGCCGTAATCGGAGCAGTTTTTGTATCACAGGTTTCGTGATAATGGAGATGGAATGTAAATGCACAAATCTGAATTTTAATCTTCTAGGACAACTTGCAAGGTTAAATATCATAGAGGCTGAGAAAAGAACAAAATGCTGCAGACAGGCGTTATCGTTGTTGTCCATGTTCATGGAGTAAATATGGTGTTAGTATGTGTTTGGCCAGTCAGCCTACACTTGTGTCACTGGTAGTTCCTATAGGACTGTTTTAGTTCCCCCAAATGGAGTTCCTAGAGTTAAAACAGTTCCTAGTTTCTGCAGTGCGCACATGCCTAAAACTGGGAACTTCCACCAATAGTTCTAGGTTCTATAACTATGAAAAGGTTCATCCTGTGTAAAAGCCTCTTGTATCTTATAACACTTTATTTTGATGGTTCCCAACTATACCTTACCCTTTTGATGGTTCCCCATTTAAACCTAACCCTAACCTAACAGTCCACTAATATTCTTATAAGAATTTGTTTACTTTGATGTCATACACCAATCTGTCGAACACATCTAATAATTCCTAAAAGATCATGTAATACTTAAGACTAGACTAGACTCACATTAAAATATATTAAAAATAGATAATAGTTATTTTAAATTGATTATATTATTTTAATTAATTACATGATTATAAAAATATAGATTTTTTCTTTTTTTTTCAGGACAAATGTTTGTAGTGATGAATATGTTAGTAAAAAGTAAAAGCTAATAAATGGTTATGGGTTTTTTTTTTTCATTTTGGGGTAACCTTTCACTTTAAACTTTAAAAGGCCCAGAACATTCATTCTAAACAAAATAATTCAAAACACTAGTACCACTGAGAGTTTAAAGGAAAGCGCGTTTCTGTGACATTGAGTTGGATGTATAGACTGACCTAATCAATATGTGAAGCAAACAGCAAAGCCCTTCAGAGGATACAGCACAATATAAAGGAAGTGCAACAGCACAGCAGCCAGAGTACAGAGTGCAATGCATCTGAGCCAATGTCAAACAGAGGTGAAGCGAATTCAAACTCACAAACACATTTAAAGCTTTGACACACTGACCTGTAGACTCTTTGGAGCATTGATGTGTATTCATGAGCGATAGCGAGCAAGACAGCAAGGATAAAAATGTGATAACACGTATACATGCGCGCAAACATGCACACTGAAATAGCAGTAAACTATTTCAGTAATTTTATTGAAGTTGAAGACAATCATGTAGGTACATTTCTACACAAAGATGGAAAACACTTATTAAATGTAAATATGCAGAACATATGTTCATTTATACTGCTGTTGACTTATTTTGTGTGGGTTGACCTCAGCTGCTACATTTTACTTTGATCTAAAGCCCACGGGTCAACATGAATACAGCATCCACCCACAGAAAAACTCACCGCTGCTTTTCAGTGGCATCTGAACCAGTGGTATTCAAATGGTTTCACACTGGATATCAAGTGGTCAACCAACACATTGCCCAATCTACCCTAATGCTCTCATCCTCTTGGCTGCCAATGTTTATACCCACTGAAAGTGCACCAGTGTGGGAGTGGGGAACAGCAAGTTGAAAAAACACCCTACAGCTTTGCCCACAAGGATATTTACTATGATACCATGGTAGTCTATGCATATTTTGGGCCTTTGTGTCTGTATTAGACAAGAGAGTAAAGCAGCAATGTAAAGGAGAGAACAAAAATGGGAAAGAACATCAAGTCCAGACTACCTTTGAATACCTAAACAAACAAATAAATAAATAAATGCTTTAATTTGTTATATTCAACTTTATTATTATTATTAGTATTAGTATTATTATTATTATTATTATATAATTTCACTAAAAGTAAACTAGCAATCATTTGAAAGTACAAATTTCACAAATTGTAATGAAATCATTTTATTGCATATTCAATTTAGTTTATGTACTACATTGAAAAAAGCTAAATGACTTATTTAATGTGCATTTGTATATTGTTCTAATTAAAGACAAATCATGTTGTTATTATTATTATCATCATTATTATTTATTTATTTATTTTAAAATGCATAAAAAAGCCACCAAATTAAATATTAAGATCTTTAAGATAAGATAATATTAAGATAAGAGATAAATCTTCTTATTTACAACAGTTGAGAAGCACTTCTACTGCGGTGAACACCCCACCTTTATTGTGGGTCTATGGATTTTCTGAATATCTTGTTATTACAAAAAAAAAAAGAAAAAGATTCAGATCATTTGCACATTCACAATAGTGAGCAACAATTTTTAGTATTGGGAGTATTACATATTAAAGATTAAAGGCACATAGGCACCTGTGGGGGTTTAAAAATATATATATATTTGAAGAATATCTTGAAAATGAAAGTTGAAGCCTAACCGTTAACTGAATATTGAAATGGTAATTTTAGATAGCATTTATCATACCGGCTTAGCCTCCCACAGTGAAGCAAGGTCATGGACAAGTCTTTCAATGTGACTGATATAAACCTGATCAAATAGAATATAGCTACAAGTGAAAAGTGTGTCCTAAACAAACAACCACTTTATTGGCTTGCATTACATACATTTCTAAATGTAAATACATAAAACTGAATAGATGAGTAAGATTTTGTGTGTGTAGTGACTCTTGTTTAAGTAAAAGTGTGACAATGTAAATTACTGGATGGCAGCAGAAGATAGTATGGCCAAACATTCCAACAGCACGTCAAAAGCAATTCATATAAGAGAGTGCACTCTGCATATTAGATGTTCTTTAAAACTATTCAGTCTGGGAATGCTTATTCGTGGCACCCATCGTCCTCTCAGCTGCATGCAGGCAGCAGGCAAGAGAATTAATGAGCGAGAGCAGCTCCTGTAACAAGAATGCCAGAAGATGTTAAGACTGTTGTCCGATCATGGTAACCGTCTGCGAGCTCTTGCAGTATGTGTCCCTTGGGGCGTTGCTTTGAGGAAAGCTTGTGTACCTACTAGATTACTGATGGTGGATATTTGATCTTGCAAGAACATCATAAATCAAGTGACCTATTTTAAAACCTTTATTATAAAGAGATACATATATATTTACAACAGCTACTACCATAAACCAATTGTTAAAAGTTGTTTAATAATAATAATAATAATAATAATAATAAATGCTATCTGATGAAGAAATAAGACTGACCAATAAGACTGACCAAAAAGACTCTTTTCAACATCTAAAGTTTACAACAAAATGAAATTTTGCAGATAATGTACTCACCCTGAGGCCATCCAAGATGTAAATGGTTTATTTCCATCAATTCAAACTCAAATCTTCTAAAGTGAAAAGCTGTGTGTTTGTGAAAAACAAATCAATTATTGGACTTGACATGTACTCACCTTAATCACACTATTACTGTCATGCAGGACTTTTCGCCGTATTCTGCGACACAGCAATGGTCAACCATTTGATAACAAATTGCTTCAAATTGCATTGATTCAACAACGCTGTTGTCTGTTTGCAAATAAAGCATAACAAATATTCAGCTGCAATTGAAGCTTTGATTAAATTACATTTGAAAGACCCAAAACTGTTTATGGCATCATAACTAAGACAAACTTTTATATATGAAATTCTGGAGGGGACGTTGGATGGTGTCACGTGGTGATGTAAAGATGCCATTTCTCAATCTTCGTACTGTAACATGTAAAACGAGAACATGTAATGAATATTCTAAAAGCAACTCATGTAAAAACCTTAATCATAATATTGTCTTATTCAAAATAAGGTAAATATAATAAAAAATAGTCGCAGACAGGGAAATTCTGGCTTAATTGTGGTAAAGTTGGCAAACTATGTTGATCTCGCATTAAAAGGCCGTTAAAGTTTTTTGTTTGTTTGTTTTTTGTTTGAGTTATGTTTATATATATATATATATATATATATATATATATATATATATATATAGAAATGATGACTCAAATCTGTGGTATTAGATACAGTAAGTTAGGGCTGTAGTAGCGATCAATCAGAGATGTAAATGAAGTGATGGAACAAATATGCACAAATCAGAGTTCTCCACTTCTCTCATTTCTCATTTAAGGCAGAGATAATGGCCACAGAGTGTCTGTCACCACATCAGGCACTGCAGCAATTTCACACATGATGCTTGACTATTGAGTATTTTCTGACCCCTTATCAGAACTGGCATGACCACTACTGCTTCTTCAATGGGAAATCTGTCAAAGAAGCAAAGAAGATCCTTCGCCGTGGCTCTGACGAGTTATCTGGTATTTGTCCCTACTGAAAACTGTCAGTATTTTGTAACCTAGTGAAAGGGCACTTCCAGGCAGGAGTGTTGAAACCATGAACCCATTCCAACAAACACAGAAGAAGGCATGACTGGTCAGCTTTAACAGCACGGCAAATCTCCTCAATGTGTCTTGAACAAAGTGAGGCCACTGAATGCAAAATGTGATGCATTGGTACCCTTGGTCCTGGGATGGGACTGACCTAGCTTTGATATCTCTGAGCCGAGGTATTGCTACAATGAGAAGCCTACGATGTACTGTAAAGAATTGTGCTGTACAACATCTAGATTTGGACAACTAATGTGACTGATATAAACGCTAAATGCTATCTCCACTATCACTGTAACAAAGGATGATAGATATTTGTATAATTTTTCACCATAATAATTAAAGATCCCCTCCAGACCTCAATTATTATCTGTGAAACATCTATTCACCACAGACAAAATCTATATCAAAGACCTTTACAACAAATAAGACCTATGAATATACATCTGAATAAAAAGGGAAATTGACTGGTGGAGTTTCTGTTGTTTTAAACTATTTCTAATCTCCAGGATAGACTCGCATGAAAAAAAACTTTCACCTATAATTTGATAAAAGGCCACAAGGACAAGGTGAGACTTAATAGCAATGTATTCCTCCCAGGGGGAAATGTGCTGGCCAGCAATAATTAAAAGGAGGTTATATAATGGTGACAGACATAAATGATGTCATGTACAAGCACATGTGACCTTTTTTTCAGAGAAACCATCAGAACCTTTTTAACCTCTACAAAATCTCTTTACCATTAAACTTGTATTGTGTGGATGTATAGTTTTCTAAGACATGATTCCAGGGCTGAGAGTGTCTGTAAGCAGGCAGAAAGGAGGTAGTGTTGAAGGAAACAATGATTTTTCATCTTCTCTTAGACAGCTTTATACACAAACATTACAGTTGACATCACTGGTATATGTTCCAAAGATGCAATCTGGTGTTGACAGGTAAATATAAATGGTTGTAAATATAAATGGCCCAGCAAATAAGCCAACAAAAGGACTGAATTGAAGAACCAGGGGTTAACGTTCAGCCACTGCACTCTCCTACTCAGTGTACAAGGACATCAGAAAAGGAGACATGTATGTATACACTCCACAAATGAATTCTGATATTATAGATAAAATTGTTATGACATCGCACAACAATCAACCATATTTTAGGGTTCTTCAGACAAGCAGCTTTAAATTATACCTTTGACCTGAGCCATTATTGTAGTATTGTTATTGAGTTCCTGTGGCTCAGTGGTAGAGCAATGCATTAGCAGTGCAAAAGGTTGTGGATTACCAGTGAACACATATACTGGTAAAAAAAAAAGAATAATAATTATTATATATATTTATCCTGGATGCACTGTAAGTTGCTTTAGATAAAAGTGTCTGCTAAATGTATTGTATTGATCTGTTGTTTATTGTATAATGTAAAATTGCATGTTGATAAACATTAGTTAATAAACATAGTTTATTGTTTAAAGAGAATAAATATAGGTTATGTGGTAACACTTTAGAATAAGGTTCCATTAGTTAATGTTAGTTAATGTATTAATTAACATGAACAAACAATGAATAATACATTTATTACTGTATTTATTCATCTTCGTTAATGTTAGTTAATGAAAATACAGTTATTCATTGTTAGTTCATGGCAATTCACAGTGCATTAACTAATGTTAACAAGCACAACTTTTGATTTAAATAATGCATTAGTAAATGTTGAAATTAACATGAACTAAGACTTATAAATGCTGTAGAAGGATTGTTCTTGCTTAGTTCATGTTAACGAAAGTAGTTAACTAACATTAACTAATGGAACCTTATTCTAAAGTGTTCCCGGTTATGTGTGTGTGTATATATATATATATATATATATATATATATATATATATATATATGTATATATATATATATATATATATATGTATATATGTATATATATATATATGTGTATATATATATGTGTATATATATATATATATATATATATATATATATATATATATATATATATATATATATATATATATATATATATATATATATAATATGTGTGTATATATATATATATATATATGTGTATATATATATATATATATATATATATATATATATATATATATATATATATATATATATGGGTTCTTTTCGGACAAAGGATAAAAGTATTGGTTCTTACAGGTAATGTGAGTTAACACAAGATGCTTAATAACGGAAGTTATTACACAAGAAAATGTTACTGACATATTGCATTGTTGGGCAGATTCTTCTTATTCAGAAGGCTGCATCCTTTAAAGGCTATATACATTGACTGCCATGTCATCAAGTGCCACCAAAGGCCTTCTGAATTTGAAGGATTCTTGGAAGGCAGCCTTCATTTTTTGTAATTCCTTCAGCATATTTTGAAGGACGTATATCTTTTGAGTTCCCCAGTCACCCACAATTCTTCAATTCTGCACAAATTCTAATTCAAGAGTAAGAATTGCACTAAACACTGAGCACTGAGCTCGTCAAACATCATGAAATGCAAAAAGATATATATATATATATATATATATATTTCGGAGGTGAAGGCATATATATTTTTCATTGGTTTCAATAAATGTTATATAGACATAGAACACTAAGAGATCAGACAAGGATGCACAAATTTTTCTAATTTTTATTTTTATTTTATATCTTGACAAAAGGCACAGAAACCTTTATAATGCAGCAATGTGGACCTTCGCTTCATTCATCCATTCAGTGCTGAGAAGGACTCTAGCACAGTAGCCTCAGAATGAATAGATCTTCCGTTTGAGAAACACCATTTGTATCATGGGCTCTACAGCCAGTTCAACTGACTCACATGGTAATTGACTCATAACATTTTTTTTTTTTTCGTTGTTATGTTTAGCGGTGGGTAAATGTCATAACAATAAAAGGTTTGTGTGCAACCAGGTGCCATTCATACACAATGGGCACAATGACAATGAATATGGAAGCAAATAATGGACAACAATCTTTGTTGTCCAAATAAAGTTTTTCTTTAAATTATAATCCACCTACAACGACTGCAGTCTGATAATTTCAATGTTGTGCACTTCGCCAATAGCCATCAGATGCTTTTTAGTACATGTCTGTTAGGAGCACATTGGTCCACTTTTTACTGCCCACAAGCAATATGGGTAATCCAAACACAAAACCTGCCTGTCCGCCTGTGATTTTCAGTGTTGATACAGCAGATATTCCCTCTCTAAAGAGGTGCAGACCTTAATCAGGTCTTCTGTTATATATGATATGCAGCTAATAAAACGAGATCACCAGCATCCAGTACTTCCTAGAGAAGAAACAGAGTTTTCAGGTTTTGAACATGGTCTTCATATAAAATGTAGAATTTAAAGTATCTACATTGGAATGTCCAAAACGACCATAAATACTGAATCACGGAATGTCAATTTTACAATATTGGAAAAGCATGAGATTGAGTAAATGATGACAGTTCATTCTTGTGTGAACTATTCCTTGAAATATCCAGTCAGTCGCAAAAGTAGAATTATTTAACATTGATCAGGCCCCACTGATTTTTACTGTGCAAGTTTACTTTTGACATTTAAAGTGCATGCAGTTTTATCAGTGTTGCATTATTTATTTTACATATGCTTTTACAAATAATCAGTCCACTGGGACTTTTAGTTCATCGGTGGTCTTGTATTTTGCCTTCTATCTCTCACCTTGGTTGTTTTTTTGTAAGGTGAAATCATCAGTGTGCAGCTTCAGGGTTTGTGGATGCCTCCGAGAAATGCAAATCTACCGGAACCACCCGCAGGATAATCAGATCTTATTAGACCAGAAGCAATCATAAATTGTGTCAAATCCTCAGTATATCCTGATCAGATAATGAAGAAAGTTTACGGAACACCAAATCTCCAACCCCCCCACACTGCTAAACGTTTAGATTATGAAAACTCTTTTCCATGCTACCCGAGGAACCTTAAAGTCTCCCAGCAGAGCATTTGTAAATGGGAATTTCAACTATGGCAGGATGATTCAGCAGTTGATCACTGTACAATCACACGAGAATCAGAGTTTGACAGAGAAAGAGCTGGATGGATGAAGGTGTCTCAGTGTGGAGGGAAACCTTCTCCCTTCTTTCCAATTTCATGGACTGGAACTTCAGTTGAACTGGAACAGATTGTCATGGAATGGGATGCAAGAGTTACAGCCATAGATGTCACACAAGAGGGCATAAAGAGCCGAAAGTTTTATGGATAAGCACGATAGTATGAAAAGTACAATCTGTATCCATTCCATGTCCATTGGGGCGCACAACAAATCGCACGCATATACAGTATGTATTTATGCATACTCTATTTTGTCGAGCTTATTCTAGTTCCCCCTGCTTCTTCTGACTCTTTCAATCTAGTTTTTGCTTGGCTGTCATGGTGACATATGTTTAGTTCGCATCTGTCCCAGCTTCGGGCGAGCCCCCATGCTGAGTCGCTCTAGCTCTGGATGCTGCGTTGCCATGGAGAGCAGCTTGCAATTACAATAGCACTGGTGTAGGGAGCAGGTGATATCAAAACTGCACTTTCGCCAACTGCCAAGGGCCTCTTGCACACTATGGTAACAGTGGACAGAAACTGATGTGTAGCACATTGTAAGGTGCTTGGTCATGTTCATGTGGCCATGCTGAGCTTCAGCAGAATAAAATGAGAGCTTGAATAGTGTTTTTGTAGATTTTTCAGGGAACTCAATGAAACACACACACAAAGTCTGACATGCACTTTTTAAACCTGCTAAAATGATTAAACACAAATTCAGCATCATAGCATCAGTTAGGTTGATTTTTAATAAAAAGCATACTTTAATATCTTGGATGCCCGTCTGTAATATCCAAAAGATTGTACAGAATACTTACAGTACAGTTATTACAAGTACAAAAACAAATTTAAATCCAAAATCATGATAAATCAGAATAAATACATTTGATACATATCTTCATTTTCACTTGAACCACAACCAATAGTAAAGATATGACACATTCCTTAAATTATATGACTTTCCTTTCCAAAATCATTTCATGACATGTCCTTATGAGAAAATTATATGATTTGCTTGAGTGAATATTTGGCACACCTATAACATTATTTGATCATTTATACTGAATAACTTGGCAGCACATAAACAATTTAGACACCGGATATAACATGAAGAATTCCTGGACTTTGCTGACAACCTCATATATAACTAAATACATTTGAGTACATACAAATATATATGGCACAATAATCATGAGAGAGTAAGGAACTTTCTAGACTACTAACTGAAAGTGTGCCACAAGAGACCAATACAACAACGCAACAAAACAATTCAAACAAAACAAAAGAGACAACTGCTCAAAATGACCACTTTCAATAATGTGTTGACCATTGTGAGCAGTGATGAAAGCTATAGATATTTCATCCGCACACACATGCTGTCCAAGCATGACGTGAGCTGAACAGCATCAGATAACTGAAATAATACAGCCTGGAGTACATGTAATAATGTAAAAGAAATCTGACTTTCGCATGTAACAGGCCGTTTGGATTCAGTCATTTGCAAATATGCAAGAGTGAACCTCAAGAAACCCGTGAAGAGCATGCCTAGGTCATATGTCACCAAAAAACGTATATATTCAACCTATTTTTATGATGAAATTTATTTTTTGAAAAAAAAAAAAAGAAAAAAAAAAGTGTGTGTACATTATATATAAGAATAAAAGTAAAATTGTAAAGGATTTGAATAAATAATAATACTAATACAAAAAAAAAAGTAGCAAAAATATAAAATTATAATAGTTGTGCATTTGGTGTGATACAGAAAAAAATGAGTACTACAGCAATGAAAAACAAAACATCCTTATTTTGAATTTACGGCGAAATGTGACCTGAACATCCTTTTCACGTGTAGAAAACAGCCCCAGTGCCTGATGTCTCATTAATTCATGTCATTATTCACCGATGTCCTTGTCATACATTTCCTAGTGCCAAAAATAAATGAAATATAAAGGCTTTTGAGTCGAAGTGTTGTAGAATCCCTGAACTGAGCCATGTGTGCCTTGTGTGTCCACAGAGCAGAATCCTCAGCAAACTCAGAAGCCGGCGTCACGCCATGGTGTATCCGTAACTCCCACAATGCAGTGCAACCAGCAAACGATCACGCAGGACAGCCTTGCTGGGGTATTCTGGGAGTTTCAGCATGTTGATACTAGGAGAAGAGAAGAGAGAGATGGGTAAGTGATGCTACACTGTGAGACTCAAACCGGTTTCATTACACACTTTTTTTTCTATGTGTTAGTCTTTGTCACTCTTCCAATTCTTCATCATTATGTTTTAAAGCAGCTCTGTGTTTACAGCTCAGAAACATGAGAAGAGCCACATTGCCCTCTAGTGTTTCTGAACAACACTATCCGTCTGTCTCTCACCATGTGCTAGAGGTAGGCAGTAGGTTTGATGTGTAGGGCACAGCGGCAACGGTAAACTTCTGCAGACCGCTGCCGCCCATCAGAAAAGCAAATCCTCCATGAGGGACTCTTGAACTGTCAGAAGAAAACAGTATCGCTTAAAAGAAAGGCACTAATCCCATGTTTTTGGCAGTGGCACATATTAGACATAACAAATCATGTATTATATAACAGAAACACTGACACAGCATAAAACATGATCTAGGTCTAAATCAATCAAATGTCCGTATGTACCTCGTACCTGATTTAAAATGGCCATTTTCTTGACCTTCTTAGCTATCTCTTAGCTACAGTTAAAATCATTCAACAAAGCCATTTAATTATGTGCGTGTCATTCTTTTAAACAAATATATATATTTATATTTATATAACATTTAACACTTAAAATTTGTACATATTTTACCAAAATCATTTTGTATGTAAACTACATTACATATAAACTAACCCATTACAAAATATGTAACATTCTTTAAACCAACCAATAACTCTGTCTCTCCAATTTCTTCTCTCTCAATTTTTTATGTTAAAATAAATAAATAAATAAATTAATTAAAAAAAGGGAAAAAAGTTGCCTCTTATCAGGACAGTATGGAAGCCTGTTTCCACCATAAAATAAATAAATACATTAAAATAAAATACAATTAATTAAAAATTAAGTAATCGTGACTTACACTTAAAAACTGTAACAATTTGGAGCTTGTTTCTTGCAGTTCTCAAAATACAAAATCCAAACTGAAGAAACAAACTTTAAATTTTGACTTTTTTTTTTTTTTCCATCTCAATTGTGAGAGGGACATAAAAAGTCGAATCTCCTCTTTTGAATCTATTATTCAATGGCAGAAATGTGCTTTCAAAGGAAACGTCTTATTTTTCCATGTTGCAGTTATATTTGCTTTCACTGGAACATTTTTAGAAAAAGAAGAAAAGGAGGAAAGGAATCTTGACATTTTTCAAATCCTATGTTGTACCTTACAAGTGTCATAAAATTATTGTCATGTTTAGTCACTTTCTGACAATATTTCTACATCATGAAGAGCCAGAATAAGGAAATTACTATGCGTACCTTCCTGTAACAAACTGTAAGAGGAGGACTCTTTCTTCTTGAGTGAGATTTTCAACCACTTCCCAAAACCACTGCAACAAAAACACACACAAGTCTCTAATCACAGCCTGGAAGGTTATACGGTATACTGGTATACGTTTAGTTCAGTTCTATAGTTTTTAATCAACATGATTATAACTACACCGCAGCCATCAGACAGTTTACTCTCGGCCAAGCTACTGTTGTTATCTCTGACTCGCTACAGTGGTCTCACCATTAATGTTATAATGTAAACATCTTGACATCACGGTTTCTTATGTATATTTTATTTTGATGTATATCTTCGGTCTGTATGAACCAGCATCATTGTTTTGTGTGTGCACCTGTATGACAGGCTCCTGCAGGTCGTAGCCACTAGTGTACTCTGTGTTCTTCTTCCAGTCCATCACATCAATTTCAGGCATGCCTGACAACAGCAGTTCCTGCTCACAAAAAACATACCATGCCATCAAACACACGTTCTAAGATTCTGGTACATTCTTAATAGTTTTCTGTCATCATTTACTCTCATGTTGTTACAAATACGCCACACCTGATGTCAAACCTGGTGCAAAGCATCTCGCGGCACCGTGTTTTAAGTGGACCAGCAAAGAGGTTGTTTCTCAGCAAATAATTTCATGGCAAAACTACTGATCACAAAACCGTTACATCTTTGGAAGCGTTATTGTATTCATTCATATCTGTTCTAGTCCCCATTCACTTATACTAATAAGACAAAAATGGTGTAAACCTTCTCTTTCATGGAAAGAACAACAACAACAAAATGATCTGATGATCATTCATTGCATTCAATGACTGAAATGGCATAGCATATCATTTTAGTCAATGAAAATAACATTTATCAGCATGTAAAAGATTTATCTTGTGAAACAATCCTTGTGAAAGCCTGAGCTACTTAAAAATTATTATACTTTTAACTATTGTTTTGATCCTCTGTTGTGAATTCTTCATTCTTTTGATGTTAATTTTCTCTATTTCACAGTTAGATTATGATTATTGTGTAGCTTGGTTCCAGTTTACTTGTGCGTTCACTACATGACCTGTGCAAATGCAAGTTGTAGTATTTTGTTCATGTTGTGGATTCATTTTGTATAGACTGTGTATGAGTGAGCTTATTAACTTCTCAGTTCTCTGGTGTTCAGGGCTTTCATTTTAATCCATACTACGGTTGCTGTTGTTGTTGTGTGTGAGTGTGTGTTTCTTCAGTGAGCACAGGAGAGGAAAATAGCAAAGAGAAACTCCATGAGAATATAAAGAGAGAGAAGCAGGAGTCTCATGCAGAGATGAGAGGAGGAACCTACTGACCAGCTCATATTCATCAAAGAGCTGGATGAGCGAGGGGGGGATGAAAGTGTGAAAGCCCTGCAGGAAGGCATTGATCTGCGGTTGAATCGCTCGGGTCATCCTGAGCTCCGTCACCAGCTGCACATACTCCTCCTGACACATACAGAAAGATGACAAATCAGACAAAAATCCCACCATCATTCACTTCTTCACAATCATGGACACAATGCTTTGTTCTCAGCAGTCTGACTGACTCAAATTAGGGGAAATATCCCGTATAATAATAAAAAAAAGGTTTTTCATCTCATGCAAGTGTAAATGATAAAACAAAACAGATAGAAGATAGAAGTATATCTCCAGCACGTGCGTTTAGATCAGGGTTGCCAGGTTTTCACAACAAATCCTGCCCAGTTGCTTCTCAAAACTTGTCCAAAACTAGTCCAATCGCGCTTCCAGAAGGTTCCACGATAAAAAAATTGCTTCCCGGGGTTAAAATATACGTTTTTTAGCAGAATTGCCTTGGTAAAATTCACATTTTAGGAGCTAAATATCAAGTTATTTGTATTGGGGTCGCTTTGACCCGCGGACATGAAAAACAACCACAGATACTACACCGAGCCGTAATTCACTGACAATCTACACAAAATCGATATTAAAATAGCAGGCGATTCTTTGTCGATTTTAAAAACGATTTTGTGTTAGTTGTCGGTAGACTACGGCTCTGTGTAGTAACTGCCGCTCCACCTGAACCAGTGTTGCCAAGTCTGCGATTGTTTTTCATGTCCGCGGTTTGAAGCAACCCCAATACCCAATACGTGATATTTAGCCCCTAAAATGCGAATTTTGCCAGGGCAACCCTTCCAAAAAATGTATAGTTTAACCCCGGGAAGCAATTTTTATCGGGGAACCTCCCGGAAACGCAATTGGGCTAGTTTTGGATTAGTTTTAAGAAGCAACTGGGCAGGATTTGATGTGAAAACCTGGCAACCCTGATCTGAACGCACGTGCTGGAGATATACTTCTAATTACAGGAGCATCTTTACTAATGAGATGCGCATGAAAATCACATTCGATTTTTTGCACAGCCCTACTTACAGACCATCTTTATATATATTACCTTGTTGTCTTGGGTGACCTGAATTGCAATTCCTCCTGGTTTGAGAGGGACCTCTTCCATAGTTCCAAACACATCTGTTTCTACAGAGAAGGTGAGCTCAAGGCCAAGGTCACTGATGTCATTGTCCAGAATCCACTGCAGATTTTTAGCATACTCTGGGTCGATGGATGACACATCCTGATAGCTCACTGGGATGCCTGCAAAGATCCCAAACAAACACACTTTTACACATGATGCATGTCGCACACACTCCGGTTGGTGATTATGTTTATCAGAATATTGGTTTAATAGTGTTGTGGTAAATTGGTTCTTCATCCAAATGATCCAAACTCTGATGTCAATGAAACCCAGGCACAAACCAAAAGTGCTAGCATGAAAGCACTCTTAATTAACTATGTGTCTGTACAAGTTCTAATCTGTATGAATGCACTCAAAAAGAAGTATAACAAACAGATTCAATGTAAAAATGTGCTGATACAGAACTATTTACAAGTAAATTCTCTGATATAAACACTATGTGAGTGGAGTGGGTTACCTAGTATGTGCTTGTAAAAGGAGCGTGTGAAGTAGATGTTCACCAGCTGTCGATGATAGAGGGCCAGACTCAGGATTTGACCAGCAAATCGGAAGTAGTTCAGATGATCTGGGTTTACAGAAGAATTACTGTTGGGTTGAAACGTGGTACCTGTACAACAATTTGAGAATTCAAAATCCAAGCATTGACATTCAAAACAAATAAAAAACTGTAAACACAGCACATTGTATCTGCGAAGAGAAGGGGGTGTTGTCTATTTGTGCATAATGACAGAGAAAATGTTTTATCTGAAGGCACAGTCCCAGTAGCCAGTTTCAGTCATAAGCTTCATTTACATAGTCAAGAGTTCAGAGGCAACATCTACATCTCTCAGCGGGAGGACGTTGATGGCGCATGCGACTCCCTGCCGAGCTCATGGCCCTGCAGACCCTCAGCAGACATCAAGCTTCCCTCTTGGCAGTGACCAATGTGCTTCTTCACACACTAGAAAATTAAAAAGCCATTGTCTGGCTCAAATCTGATTCAATCTTTTCCTTCTGCAAGCACTAGGTCTCACAGACCGGAGGCCTCTCCTGCACTTCTGTTTTTGTAGAATGTATTTTTCCCCCATTCATTATGTGCATATAATTTATATTTTAATGGTACAGTCACATTAACTTTTGTTCAGTGACTTGAAATGACAGAACTCCATGTGGATTACAAAACAGGTTCAAGTTGGTCACTCAGATTCACAACCCCGACTCGTATTGTAGATAAGATCTTTACCATCGGCTGATTGTGTAAACAGTGCATAGTCCGGGTTGATGATCTCATTGGACAGAATGTCAAACCACTCTCTGACCACCCCCTGACCCTGAAAAATGACAGAATCAAGTTATTCATGGCATTAATCCTACTCCATTATAGCAAAATCCAAGCAAACATACTTTAACACCTGGTAAAATAGTTAATGTATGCAGAATATGCAGCTACCTAATGTATTTTAAGCATCACCAGCTGCCTTCTAAGACACCTCATTTTGGTCAGACAGTAGCCCAACTGAGGTTGGTTTAGGTTTAAAAAAAAAAAAAAAAAAAGGAATATTCTTACATTTGATTGAATAGTAGAGTTTTATTAATATTTCATAATTTCATATAAATGTATATTGTGTATTAAAGGACCTCTGTATGGCAGATTTTAATAAAACATAATCCTCATAATTCTCAAGAACAGATGTACTTCTATATTGGTGAATAAGAGACTATGACAAACACGATTTTTGTTCTACTATTTATTCCAAAAGCAAAAAGAAAGATGAAATGTGTGTTCTGAAGATAAACAAAGGTTTTATGGGTTTGGACTGTTATGAGGGGGAGTAATTAATGGCATGATTTTTATGTTTGGGTGATCTATCTTTTTAACTGTGGTAAAAATGCTCTTTTGGCTTATTGTTTCACATCATTTCTCTCTTCTGACAGGGTTACGTGATTGACAAGGTTTGAGACGTTCAAACTTACCATTCCCTCTTCACCGTGAAACCGCACTGCAATGCCTTGTTTGAGTTTCTCATTGGATGACTTGGACACAACCTCGCAGCTGCTTCGGAATATTGAGTCTGAAATGCAATGATAAAAAATGAATGAAGGAGGTGAAGCCTGAAAGATGAAGGAACTTTTGAACAGATAATGAAGAAATTCTTCCACCTCTGTGAACAAGAAGAATATCATTTTCATTAACTGGCCGGTGCACCATATCCGAGTCTGGCTGTCCAGCAAGAAGATGCTCATAAAACCACTCACACCTGTCTTTAAATGGCTAAGGGAGAGAGGAAAACAAAGACATATTTAAAAAAAAAGTGGCTACATTCACTAAAACCCTGTTGCACATGAATCCTTAGGCCAGAAACATATTTTGTATACGCAACTGTATTCATGGTAGGACTTTATTTTACAGTCCTGTTCCCCATGTACATACTATGTACTTATTATAGTAATTACAATAACTATGTAATAACTAGGTACTAACCCTGAACCTACCCCTAAACCTAACCCTACCCCATGTAGTTACCTTGTATTACCAGAACTTTCTTAGATAAATACACTGTAAGTACACTATAAGTGCATGTAAGTACACGTACTGTAAAATAAAGTGCAACCGTATTCATATATGAAAATCATTTAGCAGTGACATTTGAACTGAAATTACATTGAGAAGATAAGATATGGGACAACACCCGGATCAAGAAGAGAGATACAGATATTTGTTGTTTTAAAATTATTTGAAATTCAAATGTACATGTAATGGTAATCTTTAGTTTATCAAACATACGGTATCTATACTTCTAATGCATTTAGATGAAACAGTATGAGGGAAAATATTTTATTCTTGAGAGTAACATGCATTAAATAGGCTCAAATCGGATTTCAACGTAACTCCAAAAGTATTTCAGGCCCTTTGGGAGCTGAGGAGCCTCGATGAAGTCCAAATCAGGGACATGATCTCATTAGAAAATTGTACATTAACTCCAAAAGCTATTTCAGTCTCCCATCATGCTTACCTGTCCTTTAATAATATGCATGAAGCGAGACATGAGTTCAGGACATTCCAGCAGGAAGTGGAAGTGGTTGAAGATTATTTTGGGATTCCTGGAAACAGTAAATGATTAATAGTGAGAAAGTGTTTTACAAGTACAGTATAGGCTAAACACACCACTAGCCCCAAACTTAAGGTTAAAAGAAAAGTTCCCATGAAAATGAAACGTTATTATTTACCCATCCTCGTGTCATTCCAAACTCGTGGATGTTTAATCATTTTTAAAGAAATGTTGAATTGATTTTAATGCAGCCCTATCAGAGTGCATCTAGAATTGGTGCAACCAGAATTGGTGTGTAGTTAGTATATGAGAACGGACGCACGCTTCAGTAGAGGAGTAGACATGCCCTTGACTTACCTTGTCACAAAACACTTGAGCACTTCATCATGTTTACAGACAAACTCGATGAATCGAGGGGAGGTCATGCTAGATATCAGAGAAGAAAAAGAAAATGAAATAAGAGTGTGCAGGACTTGATGATGAGAGTCTATAAATTATGCATTAATTAAAGAGAGATTTAATGGTGTAATAACATTATCATTAGAAAGGCAGTGAGGTCGGGGTGAAGAGACATTATGAACACTCACACCGAATGAGCTCATGAGTACACGTCTATTAAAACACTCATCTTGGTTCTCCTGTACTTCCCATGAACTTCCCAGGGGTCACATTCCACACTTCTGTAGCTTTTAGCTCCACTTTTAAAGTTCACATGCTTTTATCCATTCAAGTTATTCATTTTGTCACCCCTGTGTGTTCCCGCTGGGAATCAAACCCATGTCCTCAACAACGCCAGCACCATGGTCGAGATCTCAAAAGTATGAAGATTTCTGAACAAGCTGTTCTCTGAAGTTTAGTTTCTAAAATCCTCTGTGTGAAGTGCAAAGAAACTTTGGTCACAATTTACTTGAAGTTCCAGTTCTCACTATTAACTATTATTATCTCACTTATTATTAAGACTTTTCCCTAAATAACCTCCTAATTACTACTTATTAATAGTTAGTAAGAAAGTTGAGTTTAAGTATAGGGCAAGATTAAGATGTAGAACATGCTCATGCAGAATATGTGCTTTATAAGTGCTATTAAAAAGGAAATATAGTAGTAACATGCATGTGTAGGGTATCAGAGTGAATCAGACAATTTAAGATTCGATCAGATTGGTTTTGGAACAACCCAAAGATCCAAATTCCACAAAGAGGCCCAGGACAACAAGACATCATCATAAATCTGTCCACAATACCCTGGCGCTCTGGGTCTGAAGCACGTTCACCCTCTAGCAGCTTTGAGCAGCTCACAGCATTAAAACAAAGAACACTTATGGATAGTTCCAACTCAGGAAGGAGTTTGTCAAATTTGGGGCAAGTAACCAAGATTAATAGTCAAAGAGAGGGAAAGGGAAAATTCCAACCCATGTGACTGATAAGATAACATGCTGATAAATGTATTGGGAGGAGAAACATAGCAAAACCCCGAGAAAAGACTATGACTATTTGGTCAAGACACGACTTCCAAATGAGGACAATAGAAGCAATCAAAATACACAAAAAAGGAAAATTATGCTTAAAAAGTAATCAAAAAATCCTATATTAATATAGTGTTATATTTCATTTTCACAAAGAAATGTGCAGCATTTTGTACTAGCAATAATAAAAGGACAAATTCAATTTATAATTTGACTAATCTCGTTTTTTTTTTTTATATATATATACATATATATATAATACAAAAATTTTTGAATCGTGAAATCAAAAACGTGAATCGAATCGCAAGTTGATTGAGTTGTTACATCCCTAACTCTGTGTGATTGGCTTACGGCCCTTTGCATTAAAATGTGCATACATACATCATGCTGTTTTGTTTATAGTTGCTTAATCAACTTAATTATAATTGGTTTATAAACATTATTTTAAACATTATGCAAGTTTTTCACATATAGTCATGCTGCAACCCACTGCAACGCGTGTTTTTAAATGAAAAATGTATGTAACGATTAACTGCGAGCCAGTTGAAAATCGATTCAATATGTGATGATTGACTTACAAATGAATATCTTTCACTTTTAATAAACTAGGGCTGTGTATTGCCAAGAATCTGGTGATATGATACGTATCACGATACAGGGGTTGCAATACGATATATTGTGATACTGTAAGCAAGACAAAATATGTGGATATTTATTATTTTAGGAATAGTATATATTTTAAGGAAAAGTGTCATTATGAACACCACTATATGCAAACCTTAGCAATAAATAAATAAAAATTGTTTAACCAGAACACAGTGGGATCTGCACTTGTAATCAGTTCCTGTAACATTCAGCGTTATTGAACCACTTTTTGTGCAGTACGAGTAAAGGGGGAAAAATTTAAGTGCTTGCAGGATCCCTTAATAAAATAAAACAATACAAAAACAATAAAGGCATAATCTGAAAAACCAAGCCTTGTGCATTATACAGAATAATATTCTGAATGTATTACAGTTGGTTTGATACCTTCTCAAATGGTATTGTCGTTAAATGGATTCATATTAATGCATACATTAAAAGTTGTAATTCTATAATTCTAAAACACATACAATGGTAATTCAAAAATTTGAACCTGTGCAATAACAGGGATTTTTTTTTCTGAACATTTTAGTATTGGTTTTATATTATAATGTCACATAGTTAAATTGTTTAATTAATTTAAAAGGTTATTTATTTATTGTATTTTTTTTTTTTTTTTTTTAATTAAGCCTTGTGCAACTTAAAGGGCATATATTTATGACTATCTGAGTTAGTTTGGGCTCAAAACATAACAGCCACAAAGAGTCCGCAAAAAAAAAAAACAAAAAAAAAAAAACAAATGTCAGGGCATGACAAAACTTCTCGAGGCCCCAAAAATACCCTTAGACTCCAGAGGGTTAACTGGCAAAAAAAAAAAAAAACGGATGTCTAATGAAGGTCAAATGTCATACTAACTTTGCCACCGCCGCTGAAAACCACGATGCAAGCAATGCAACAATTGCACAAAACGCCCCCAAAATGCTGCAGTTATCCGAGTCAAAGAGTTACAAGCAGCGGGGTGGCCTTCCCGCCTATAGCGTGAGCCTCTTCACACTGGTCGCAGCAAGTGGCGGAACCGAGGTGACGACAGAGCCCCAGTCCCGTGGTGGACGTTACCACAGAAGCCTTAATGACAGAAAACTTCAGCTTTGTACACCGAAACATGAACTGGGACAAATCTTTCACCTTCCATTACTAGCAGCAAACTACATTAATGCGAACATTAGTAGCATGCTCTTATGCATTTCCTGTCACTCAGGATTTGTTCAGAGATGAAGACTCATCTAGCGGTCGGGAAATATACTCACCACGAAACAACAGTTATGAATCTTGTATGATTTTTCTTTTTTTTTATATCGATATTACGTTTTTGAGAATCGATACAGTATCTCCAAACAAAATATCGCGATATTTTCTTACACCCCTAGGATAAACGTGCATTTGTAATATTTTGCTCGATGCGCCCTGTTGTGGCCTGAGGAAAGAAGTCAAAAGCTTTTCTTCACCATAACTGAAATTATGCATTTTCAATGTAATCAAAAAATGGTAAATTCAAATATAATATAATTTTTTTTTAATAATTATAAAACATTTGAATGTCGTTTTCCAGCCATTTTTCCAGCCCTACAGTTCTTTCAATGAATCACTGGCTGACTCAGTGATCAGACATAAATCAGCTAAATTGACCTGTTTCCCTTACACATTAATAAGCAACTAGTTAATAGTAAGAACTGGTCCCTATCCTGAAGTGTTACCAAAACGTTTAAGTTTTAAGTCGTTACCTGTGTGGCATCTGACAGGAACAGCACATGTAGAAGGCCTGGATCACAGCGCTCAGGCGATTTGCTATCATAGAGATGACATCCTGACCATCGGCGTAGCCCTCCGGCGTCTTCATCACGGACTTGGCGTCCAGCAACAAAGGTGGATTTTCGCTGGAAACAGAAGGGTCGACCTCCTGCTTTTTCAAGAAGAGTGATGCAATGTCGTTTCCTGAGGAGGAGGTTATTGTGTCTGTGCTCTCTTTATCCAGCTCGGTGGAGATGAGGACCAGCCATTCATCAAGAGAGTGCCACAACAGCTCCATAGGCTAGACAGCAACACGAGAAAACATCACTTCAACACAGATGTGCTGTACAAGACCAGAGAAGGCTCTGCTTTGTGAGAGGTATTTCCAATTGCGAGAGACTATTCCATTCTACGGCAGCCTGTTTGCTCATCTGCACTGTTGGGAACGTTACTAGTAAAAAGTAATTTGTTATAGTTACTCACTACTTGTTCCAAAAAGTAACTGAGTTAGTAACTGAATTACTCTATAATAAAAGTAACTCGTTACCAGGAAAGTAACTATTTGTGTTACTGTAAAAAAAATAAAAAAAATAAAGTTGCTATATGTGAAATAAAAAATGTTTTGAGCAGTTTTCACAAGTCAGTTAAAATGAGTAGAACAGACAGGTGTTCGTACATAACTTTCAATATTTATTGCACGTCAACAGACAGCAAGAGTTTCATTCAGCACTTCAAGTATTATCTTTGTAAGAAAAGTTGTTTTGGCCACTAGCTTTGTAGATGCATGTGTATCACATTACATGTACACATTACATACACTTTCTTGCCTTTGACCACAATTAATTTAAAGTAGTGCTTATATCTCCACCTTGAAAATGGCAACTTTACATTGGATTGCTCCTGACTCGCCATTTCTGCTGCTGCTGCGAATCTCTCTTTAGCTGTTGCGTGCGTGCGCGCACATTTACGTGCATGCGTGTTTAACGTCCAGTAATGTTAACAGCGTTGTAACGACGGGAAAAGTAATTAGTTAGATTACCCCGTTACTGAAAAAAAAACGTCGTTACCTAACGCCGTTCTTTTAAACGGCGTTATTCCAAACACTGCTCATCTGTGCAGTGTTTGACACTAGGGTGATGTGATGTATTGATATTTAGAAATACACTCTCTAGTCTATGACATTGTAAATATCTGTCTTATTGGACTTATTTGAATCCTTGTCTCATGACTTGATTGATGAGCAAATAAATTATTATAGTCAAAGTTAAATAAACTATTTTCACAGTCTCATTAGTTACTGTGTTTAACTGCATTTGGAAATAACATTTCTGGCCAATTTCAAACAAAAGGTAGCTTTTTGTATGTATGTATGTTTTTCTTTTCATTTTGTTCCATAATTTAAAAGAATTAAAGTTTTAATTTATGTAAAATAAAATAAAAAAAGACTCACCAAAAATATTTACTATTATTTATTTTTAAAAGCATCTTATATCCTTGCAAACAAACCTTTGATAATGCTTTTTAGTGGCAAAATATATCCATTATAGACCACCCTAGAGACCATCATAAATCATAATTTTAAATTATATGTTTAAAGTTCATTATTTTTTTATGACCGATTTTCAGATTTTAATATTGAGTGTAAATTCTTGGTCTGGGATAAAAAATAAATCAATTAAATCTATATATAAAATACATTTGAAATGTAGTGAAATAAACGATGGATGTCCAAAGAAAGTTTTTAATATCACTATCATTAAACACAAATAATAATGCTAAAATATGGTAGGTTTACTAATGAAACCATGGAACATGGACCATAGCCTTTTAAGCTTTCAGTCTATGGTGCTCAATCTGTCACTTGTCCATTGATCAAATGTATGCTACAAGAATCAAACATTGACAAAGACTCGTTGGCAATGCAATCCCCACTGACCTTAAAAACCTGGTTACGTGGTGTCTTGTTTCCGTTGTAACCCATGTCATTCCCGTTATTTGGGGAGGACGGCCCAAGACAGAACACATGACAGAAGATCCGGACAATTCGGAGCAGACTCTTTGTTTGGACCTCAAAGTTACTGGACAAACTAATGGAAACAGAATGAGAAATAGATTGGCGTAAAGTTCTACATCATACAATTTCTCAAGAAAGATGGATATCATGAGACGCACCTAAGCAGTTTATGTCCGTTTGTGGTGGCCACCTCAGCCAAGCTGGTCAACATCCTTTGGTAGCTGGAGTCACTCTGCTGTGAAACATATTCTAGAACCTGCCTTAGCTTAAAAAAATACAAATAATAATATTCAACATGTAAAAAGACTCTTATGTACATAAACTCATCAAAAAACATATATAAGAAAAATAGGTCGTACCATGTTTTCTTTAAAATCATCATTCTGGGTCATCTGTATCAGTGTCTGAAACAGTCTGCTATGGTGCTGGATCAGAATTTCACATGTTTCACCATAACCGCCCTAAAAGTAGTTATACATGAGCTTTAGTATCCTGCATACTGAGTGAGTGAATAGAATATAGGTGTGCTGCATTCACCTGCACACACAGGTCAAGCGGTGTAACCCCATTCTTGTCTGGCAAATACTTGGCACCCCTGAGGAGCAGTATCTGTGCGGTGTCCCTCTGACCATGACTGCAATACAATGATAAAAGCTTGTAAATTGCATGCATATCAATATCTTCCATCCATGTGTGAACAAGTTTAGATCCCACTTCTGTTCTGGATCAAGTTCAAGCCCCAGGGCACTATCATACACACTGCGCAATGTGATGCAAGGCGCAGCGCAAGTGTGTTTGCTAGTTTCAGTCCGGCGCCATTCACATTTTCCTGTCCAGCGCCACGTCATTTAATTAGCAAATGCATTTGCGCCCATTTGTGAGCCCATGGGCGTGCTGGTCTAAAAAAGAGGTGTGTTTAGGCGCATTGCTGGTGCATTGCTATTTTAAGGAGCTGAAAACAGACTGCGCCAAAGACCAGCTCAAACCTGATCTAATGTCTGATGTCAATGGTGCATTATTTTTTTGTTTTTTAAAGAATGCTGTTAGAAAATGCGCCTCTGGGTGGGTCCACAGTGTGCGTTGACTGCTTATTACACACAGGGATGCACATCACACAAACATGTCAAATATTAAAAACAAAAGGATTACAGTGTAAAAGAATATTATTGTGTAGGCTACATAAATATAAAAATGTAATGATGAATAGTCATAGCGTGTATTAGAATTAAGCTACCTATTTGCAATTCAGATTATTACTAATAATGATGATTGAAATTCTACTTCATCCCACGCCTTCTTCACCTCAGGAAGCTTTGGTGGTTTCCTGCTCGTCCTGTAGACGATCTGCTCGTGTGGTTTAACTTTGCGCACAAGCAGACAACCCATTCCAGAAATGCACCGTTTTTCCGTCATTAAAACAGCAAAAGTGGATTTGGACACGCCCTGAGTGCACCTGAGCTGTGCACATTAAACTTTGCGTTTAGATGGTTAAAATAAAATAGGGCCCCTATTTTAAAAATAAAAATAGTTTGAGGTCCTTTCCCAATCCCTTCTGTTGCTCCCCGCTTCTTTCCACCATTATATTAAGGCAAAAGTCCTCAACTAAAATGATTTGGATGTAGCACACATCTTGCATTCAAAGACCAATATTACTGAAAGACCATACAATCTTCAGCAACAGTGACATTAAAACATGTATTAGGCTTAATATTAAGAAATGTGCATTATGCGCAAGTGGTACTTAAAATAAAGTTTAATTATAATTGCTATATCTTTATGTCTTGAGCGATATGTCACAAATTCTTATATATATATATATATATATATATATATATATATATATATATATATATATATATTAGGGGTGTAACAATTCACAAAATTCATGGTTCGGTTCGATAGGATACACTGGTTTCAAGGTTCGGTTCGGTACGTTTTAGATATAGATAAATGAAAAAATTGGCAGATAAATTTCCTTGATTTTTAAAAAATGTTTTATTTATTAAAACTAACAAAGTATTATTTTTTTTACATTGAACAATGATGGAGCTATTCTTTACCCATCTTCTATGGTGTTTTCTTAGCAGCATACTGTATAAAACAAAAACAGCTCCTTATAAAAACAAATATGAAAATGTTATATTGTTGTATTAGTTATGAACAAATACAAAGATGTAACTTTTTATATGGAACTCTATAACTCTTTATATTGAGTGTGTTTTTACTCAATTGGTTCTTTATAGGGCTTATGTTTTTTTTTTTTGAACAAAGCAGGAATTACGGTCTGGCTGAAATGGGCTCGTGAAGGAATATTGTAACGGGGCTCAATTACATTAAGCATGTTCTTAAAACTATAGTTTTCCACTATAGGCGCTCGCTCAGTCAGTACGCGCTGAAGGCTCGTTGCAAAATGGCTAATGCGTTTAACAGACCAGAAAAAAGAAGATCCTCCAATAACCAACAGGTCTGGTGTTTAGGTGCACTTTGGATTCCCTGTAATGGTGATGATAGAATTTTCTTTTAGAGAGAGTTCTTTTATTTCTGGTCTGTTAAACGCACTGGCCACCGCGTACCATGCATATATATATATATATATAACATTTTAACTGGTGTTGTTCTGTCTTATTTTAATCTATGGGCACTCCTAGTTTCTGCCAATTAAAACAAGTCACTAAAACAATAATCATTTATTTTCAAGATTCCAGAAGGTTTAAGGAAGGTTTTATTTTATTTTTTATTTTATTTTTTTCAGTGATCCCACTTTTATAAATAAATACATTTACATGACTTGTCTAGCTATTCTAGTCATCCGGAACAAATTGTGTATGGTTGATTTACAACACAGAAGCATCACAAAAATTGGTATAGAATTAGAAGAGTCATAAACAGGCCTAGATTCCATGTTTTGAAAGCCTTTCAAGCGTATGTTTAATTACTCTTTAATTATCTGTTGTGAGGCATGTTAGTGTTGATCACATCATCATCAGTCTTGAGTGCACTGATATTAGCGGCAAAATGTAATCAAAACAAGAGACGGATGGAGTGCTGTTGCTCAGCAACCGAGCTCATATGAGTGCACACTCAGAATACAGACAGTGGCACATCTTCATCAGACTGCGTTCTTATTAGCCTGTCCTTACAGCAAAGACACTTGAACTCCTTTATTCCCATCAAACTCCAAAGAAAGCTGTGTGTTAAAAGATTATACACAAAAAAAAATTGATAAATAAATATCTGTACAAACCCCGTTTATCCTAATTATGTTTCTTGTGTTGTCAGAAAGCGTGCGGATTCAGTCACTGAATGGAAGTTAATTTTCTTAAGGGAGCATGTTCTAATTGTTGACCACAGATTTCCAGTTCAGGCTGGAGTGAAATAAACCGTAATCATGCTAAACATTGTACGTTTGTGTTGGCAGCTGGTAGAGCTGGGGTTAGCTGCTCACCTGCAGGCGAAATAGAGTGGAGTGGCTCCAGAGACATTGGGTCTGTTGATGTCCGCTCCACTGTCCAGGAGACACTGCACTGTCTGTGAGAAACAGAAACATCACATGAACCTTAACGGAACTACTAAACAAAAAAATAATAATCATTTCTGAACTACAAATTGTAAGCGTTCAAGCTGTGAAGACAGATAGATTTCGTACAGTCTTGTGTCCGTTCTGGCAGGCCACATGTAAGGCTGTCTGGCCCATGGCGTCCTCCACGTCCACATTAGACACATGCTGCACCAGGTCATGAAGAAGCTCTGTCCTTCCATTCACTGCCAGCCAATGAATCTAATCACATGAAACAATGACATAAAGACTAAAAAAGAAGTAAACAGCACTGCATTAGTAAAACAATTTTTAGTTTTAACATATTTAATTATTGAAGTTTTGTATAATATTCTGAGTTTACATTTGACTGTTTTTTATTCATTTTGACGAATACTGAATCAGTTTTTGTGCAGTGAGATGAGTAAATACATGTTAATATTTAGTCTAGAACTACAGTGACATCATGTTCACACAGCGCACACAACGCTTCTGCACTTCTGATTTCTCTCAACATGGCAACACCAGAGCTGTCAGTCAAGATACAGGAAACTAAGTAACTGGCCTATTTGAAAAAAAAGTAACTCCAATATTTCATTCTAAATTAATAAAAAAAAATAAGTGTTACATTAAAAAACAAAAAAAGTATACAGATCTGTATACTATATCTGATTACATAACTTGCGTTTCTTGCAATGTGTTTCCCTCAACACTCCTGCTCAAATGCTTAAAATTAGTTTCATTAGACTTATTTAGTTTATGCCTTCCTTAGGTATTTCTTCATTTCTTCATCATAAGGAGTTTCTTCATTAAATCTATTACTAAATATTGATAAAAATCATTATTTTAAAAGTGGGTGAGTAGAAGTGAATGAACAGTAGTTTTCCAGCAAACATCTGAATATTAAAAAAAAAAACGGTTTTTAAAATAAATGCAATTGGCAACTTAATTTGTTTTGTGTTATTTCACATTTTTGATCACTTTACTATCACGTATACATTTCATATTCATAACTATGAAAATGTTAAATAGTAATGTTATTATCAATATTATTCTTGTCATTGTTGATTTGTGTGTCTTTCTCAAATGTGCAGTTTTATCACGGTACTCACAGCAGTGAGACCTTCATTATTGCAGATATTAACATCAGCGTTGTACTCTAACAGTCTGCCCATACACTTCTTCTGTCTGTGAAAACAGAACACAACATGAGGAAAAAATGTTAAAGCGACTCAACATAAATGCATTGTTTCAGATACCATCTTTTGCAAGCAACACACACAAACGCTTAGGCTATGTATATACAAAGCTTGAGGGATAAATCCTAAAAAATGTGATTTGTTTTGCTTCCAGCAGGTGGCAGACCTGCACAGAGTTGATAAAACTCTCCGTTTACCCGTTTCTTGCAGCTAGATGCAGAGGTGTGCAGCCGGAGATATCCTGATAGTTTGGATTCGCTCCACGCTTTAACAGCAGGACAAGACACTCGACCGATCCACAGCTGAAACAACAACAATCTCATGAACATATTCATTGTGGGGTCCTCCGAATAACTATTTAAACACTAGTCAATACATGAAAATATGGTAATAATGTGAGAATGTGAAAATATCTTACTTGGCAGCAATGTGTAGGAGGCTTCTTTTAACACGTCCAAAGGCATAGTTGACATCAAACTTTGAGTTTAAAAGCAATTCAGAAACTGACCTATGAGCAAAAAATAAATAAAAAAATTACATTAAGCTATGTGGCCAAAGAGACAGAAGTTTAAAGGAGATGACCGCCGCCCAAAGAGGATGTTAAGCTTGACATCCTCTTCTTTAGCTCCAATTACGTTTTATAGTAGTTCATCACTGAGCATGTCATACATACTGTACTGGAAACAGCAGAGGTTAGTATTGAAGCTGCAGGAGTGGGTGGCATTCTTTTAGGTTTGTTTAGACTGGGAATAAAGTTACTGTGTTTCTGTTTGTCTTGGCTTTTGTTAGGTCATTAACTGTGACACTCACCTGTGTTGGTCAGCCATGACCATGGGCATGAGGGTGTACACGGCTGTTTCACTGTCTAGAAGAAAAGAAAACACATTTTTCAAATATATTTTCTGTAACAACTTGCAAACAGCTGTGGAGAATGCAAAATCGTCTTGTAAAATACATCAGGGTAGTATATGCGGGATCAAATAAAATGGGAGTTTTACAAAAAAGAGAACAAATTAAGAAAAACTATAGAGAACTAAGTCAAAAGTACTGTCAAGTCAAAGTGCTGTCAAACGATTAATCATGATTAATCGCATCCAAAATAAAAGTTTTTATATATTTTATATATTTTTTATATAAGTATATTTATTATGTATATATAAAACCACACACATACAATATATATTTAGAAAATATTAGCATGCATATATATATATATATATATATATATATATATATATATATATATATATATATATATATATATATATATATATATATATACACATACACGCATGTGTTTGTATTTACATATACATAATAAATATAGACAGTATATATGGGGCCTTGCAAAAGTATTCTTGTATATGTATTTTTTTTTTCAAGTTGCTGCATTATTTTTTTTCACACATCTATCTACACTTCATGCATCATATTGACAAAGCAAAATTAGAATTGCCACAACTTCGTAAATAAATTAAAAATAATAATAATAAATACAACATAAGTACATTGCATAAGTATACATACCCTTAACTAAATATTTAGCTGAAGCAGCATTAAAGCCTCAAGTTTACGGTTAACACCATTACAGGTTTTTTTTTTTTTTTTTTTTTAATGCGACAAGCTTTGCTCATCAGCATTTGCCAATTATATGCTATTCTTCTCCTCACCTCCTCACTTCTCAGCCTCTGTCAGGCTGGATGGGGGCAGACCACTGATCTATAATAGAGAACTGGACTGCTCATGACGTCATGAAAGTGAAGCCACCACGCCATCATATTGGTAGTCCCTAGTGTGCGTAAATGTTCTCTTGAATTGTATGATTTTAACGAGACAACATCACCTAACAAGTCAGCGTTTTAAAATTTGAAGTATCTCTGTACATTACTACAATGCAAACACCCTAGGCATGTTAATAGTTATTTTTTAATGTTGGGAATTTCCCCGACTTTACAGTAGCAAACATCATGAACATGATAAACATTAGACAGACATGACCTGAACACATATATATAACAAATGACAAATTGCTCATTCTGAAATCTGATGAAAGATTTATGCTTTGTATGCCTTTATTTGGCTTGTACAGTTATTCATTACCTATATAATTTTGTTAAAGTGTTTTTATCCATACAGTAGGTGCTAACTTCAAATATTTCAACAATGATTTCGTTAACAGCATTCATTTTGAAGCAAGCAATGATTTATACGGTGGTTAAAATAATTATTAATCTAGCATACAACATTTTACATGGATATGGTAATGCTAGTAAACATAGGGCCTAATTGCATTATTTTAGTGAGTCTGAAATAGTTGTTGATCAATCAGGACAGTTAAAATATACACAGAATTTATATAAACATAAATAACTGACTAACGTTACAGTACAGGCATGAAGCTTAATTTCAAGATGGTATGTTAAGCTTTTCATTTCAGTATAGAGAAATATAGTAATAGAGGCTATTGTATTATTCATTGTAATATTCACTGAACAATAGCCCCTCAGCATGAGGTGGCTACCAGCACACTTTACCTTTGGGATGATACTATCCAGGAGATCAAGTCAATTTAAGTCAAGTCAAGTCTGCTTTATTGTCAATTCTTTCAAATGTACAGCACATACATACAGAGAATTGAAATTGCTTTACTCTCAGAACCTCTGTGCATACAGATAACACTAACAGTAAAACATAAAATCAAAGAAGAATACAGAGTAAATATAAAATACAACTATAGAAATAAGGGCATGTAAAAAAAGGGGTTAAATAAAGCAGCAGAAGACATAGCAGATAGACTGTAAACCAGTGAAGTAAACAAACAGTCCAGATAAAATGATTGTAGTGCAAAAGATTATTCAATCTGATTAAAATAATAAAAAATGCTTAGTGAGCAGTTCTTTATTATCCTTTATTTATTATTTATGTTTAATCTGCAAACTTAATGAAGAGGTTTGAGTTGTGTGACGGTGTGCAGTCATGGGTCAGCAGAGTGAATTGGAGGGGGCTCAGCACACATCCTTGGGGGGCCCCAGTGTTCGGTGTGATGGTGCTGGTTTTGTAGCTGCCGACCCATACTCCCTGAGGTCTTCCAGTCAGAAAGTGCAACAGCCAGTTGCACAACGAAGTGTTGAGCCCCAGCTCGACCAGTTTGTGAATGAGCTGCTGAGGGATGGTACTGTTGAATGCTGAACTGAAATCTATGAACAGCATTCTGACGTATGAGTCTTTTTGCTCTAGACGTGTGAACGCTAAGTGGAGGGCAGTGGCGATGACGTCATCGGTCGAGCAGTTGGACCAATAGGCAAACTGGAAGGGGTCCAGGGAGGGGTGGGGGGGGGTAGACTTGATACAGTGTATGAGTAGCCATTCAAAGCACTTCATGAGAATAGGAGTAAGTGCAACTGCAAGACGGTTTCTTCGGAACTGGAATGATGAAGGTAGCTTTGAAGCATGTGGAAAAAAACAAATACTTCAAAAAATGAATATCAAAATGACGGAAGGGGCGGTGTCATGGTGGGAAAGTGATGTAACCGGTGTCATGGCTAAAAACCGGTTACACCGTCAACACTGTCTATCGCGGCAAGCCTACAAGGCATGTGACAATGGGATATGTGCATCTTCCCAAATTGGTAATGATTATAATTTATAAATCTGCTGGTGTCAACAAAAAAAAAAAAAAAGTTATAGCACATTCTTAAATGTTAGTATTGTAATTGTACAGTTGTTCTGTTGAATAAAATTAAAAAGACAATAATAATTATAATAATTACAACAGTAACCACAAAATATTTACTATTTAAAATAGTATTATAACATTCACACATTGTGTTCAAATTGGGATCTGTAATATTTTTTAATGTTTTAAAAGAATTCCCTTCTGCTCACCAAGGCTGCATTTATTTACTTGCCTGATTAAAAAATATTATTTTACTATTTACTATTATTTTAATATTATTTTAGTTATTAAGTTAAAGTGTGCTTTGTTGGTATAATGTCTGCTAGAATGTAAAAGAATTTCAGTGTTAAATAAGTATTTTTAAATAGTTGGTTTGTATTGGAGTACAATGTTTGAAAGTAATAATTTATTCCAGATAGTGTTGTGATCACTGATCTATATATGACTGGATCGCTCATCGCATTCTAAACTAAACAACAGGCAGTGAAGCCACTGGAATTGCCCAGTCCGCCCTTTTAGTAATCCCAATACCGCATATCATTTTAGCAAGTAACTTTGTTGTCCTTTCTCTCGAATGGGCTTACTTTTTGCTTGGTTCATTTGGGTTGCTCAGCTAAATATGTCTGTAGAGCCCCTTTCACACTGCACGTCGGACCCGCAATATTTCCGGAACATTGCCGGGTTGCCTTCTGTGTGAAAGCAACCACGTCCCGGGAATGATTACCGAATTGAACCCGGGTCGGGACCTAGTAACATTGCGGGGTTCGACCCGGGACGAGCGCTGTGTGAACAAAAGCCAGATCTAATTCCGTGTCAAAGTGATGACATGCATTATCGCGCGACTCTTTTACCGGCTGTTTTGAAGGAAGATCAACGTTCGCGACGAAAACATATGTGCAAACTGTAATGAAGCAGAGATCAGTTAGTTCCTCACTTTCCGCGCTGACGCCGAGATCGTACATTACATGTCACGCCCTGATGTCACGTGTCGTTGCGGGATCTTCAAGGGTTGTGTGTGAAAGCACGCACATATCCCGGGTCATCACTGGCAGTCTGAAAGTGCAATATCTAGCGACCAGGGAACAATTGCAGGAACACTTTACCCCTGTATTTGCCGGAATGGCAGTGTGAAAGGGGCTCAAGTGTGTAGTTGCATGTGTCAACGCACCCAGTGAGTTCACACACACAGCGTGCACCGTTTTCTCCATCTTTCCAAAGCGATCACTCAGTTGCGCTCCTGAGGTGTCTGTAGTTGCTAAGCATCCATCAGCTGCAATCTCCGTTACAACAAGGACATTTCAGTAATGGATTTCCACCACCGAAAAACCCTTGCTGTAATTCTGCTACAAGATTTATTTTAAAGAGTAAAAAACTCTGCAGTGTTTGGGTGCACCCCATTTTTCAAAAACAATGGCAAATTTCACCCCCGAAGGAAGCTGATTGAGTTGGTTCTTGTCACGTGACCTGTTGGAGCAGAGATGTTTTTCTACTCGACGCGGCGCGGACGGGCCTGGAAAAAAACGAGCACGTCGCCCCGCCTCTCTTCCATTATGAGCGCGCATACCGCATTTGAAATAACGAACTTGAGCACAAATGTTTACTTTCGGTTAACGGTTAAATAGTAGGGCTTTCACTTTTCATTCGGAAATCGATTGCACAATCGATCGGACCAACCAAAAAAAGTTTCAAAAATAAAAATAGGGAATCGATTTTAACCAAATATGTACTCTATTAATTTTAAAACAATTAAACAAATTATAGATGTAACAAAAATCACAAACAAGCAAAAAAGAAAATAAAGAGTTCCGAAATTGCAGAAGGCATTGCGAAAGCTAGACTTAAAATACCCAGCAATTTTACACGCTTATAGTTTCACGGTTTCAATAGCTGCATCTAGTGTTTTCAAAGTAAATGGAGGACAACAGCATGATGAGTTATGAAAAGGAGCCACCATTGCCAGCTGACAGAGACCCGCTTTTGTGGTGGAAGATTGGCAGTACAAAATACCCACACCTTGCGCAGCTGTCAATGAAGTAGTTGTCCATGGGACATCAGTGCGGTCGGAGCGCGTCTTCTCAACAGCTGGACATATAGTGAATAAAAAACGCTCTGCTCTGGACCCCGAAAACGTTGATCAACTTGTTTAACGTTACCTGTCCAATAGTTTGTAATGGGTCTAGCCTTTTTGCGCATTCCATTATCCCTGCCTAGTGCCACCTAGCCCAGTTGTCGGTTACGTTCAATAAAAAACACACATGTTCATTTAAAGTTTCATTTTTGAACAGTTGTTTGAAATGGATTGAATCATTATTTAAAATAAATGTGGAGATTTTTGAATTGCCTAAATCATAAATGCTGTTGGTATTTCTTGCTCTGAATCTACCATAAAATCAAAAATAAAGGTTTATTGATCTTTGAAAAGGTGTACCTGTGTTATTATGCCATTATCATTATATTAGTTGAAACTGGTCTTAGAACGACAATAATATCATTTATCGCGATAATTTCTTGGACAATTTATTGTCCAGCATAATTTGTTATTGTGACAGCACCAATGAACACACATTAAGTTATTATTGCCAACTGTTTTATAATGTACTACTATACTGAGGTGCAGATAATCGCCACTATGTGCAATAAGTAGTATAAATAGCAGAAAATCCTGTTATTTTAACAGTGTAAATAGAATTTATAGATATTTGCAGTTAGTGCAAATAACAACTATTGCTATTTGCACTTAGTGTTAATAGCCTTTATCGGCCTTCTTGAAACCCTCTCAAACAACAAGGTTGTTATACCTGTTGCTGTTTTTTTTTTTGTTTTTTTTGGATTTCTGACCCCCAGCTGTGATCCTTGGAGTCGTTGGCCACTTAAACGCTCCTTCCTCACAACATTAAGATAATATAGTCACATATCCTCTCACTAAAGAGAAATATTTATTTCATAATGAGATTTTCTTATATATATATATATATATATATATATATATATATATATATATATATATATATATATATATATATATATATATATATATATATATATATATATATATATATATATATATATATATTAATTAAAGGTTAGATTCATTATTATTATTATTATTATTATTTATATTTTTTATGAAAGATCAAGTGGATAAACACTGCAGATTTATTTTCACAGATTTCTTTGATCAAATTTGCCAAGGGTATGAATAATGTTGAGCACAACTTAAGTATATATTAGTTAGTTAGAAAGCATATTGCTTTTATGTATTTATTATTATTATTATTATTATTATTATTATTATTACCACCACAACACCTAAGTATTGTTTTTAACCTTAATTTTGTTGTGAAATATACACGGACGTGTTTTCGTGTTAATCAGCCAAATTGTATGGCCGCAGACAGGAATCCTGTCCGGTGTGCCGACGAATCATGCTATGATTATCAGATTGTGCTACCAAAAATATGTTTGCATTGTTTTAAGGGTAAGTTTAGGGTAAGGGTATGTATGGACGTGTATGTTTAGGGTAGGGGTAGGTATAGTCATTATATATATATATATATATATATATATATATATATATATATATATATATATATATATATATATATATATCTGTATGTATAAAATGCCTGAAACCACATGAATAAGAAGCTGGTAGCGCAATCTGAAGGGTAGCATTCTTCACTATCGATTTGTGCTGCCTATCTTTTTAATGGGAGGTAGCACAATCTGAGCGGGTAGCACAAATCGTCAGAACACCGGAAGCCGAGATGATTAGAATGTATCAAGGGTCTCCTTGACAACCTCAGTAGTCCTCAAAAATAAGAATGTTTGTTATCTGTCGCGTGACGTCTCACCTTCTGGGAGTTCCACAGTCCTCGCGCGACGCAGGGAACGCGTCAGTCGATTCAGCTGTACATTCAAATGCTCCATCGCTCGTTCCATCATATGAGATGTCCAGCAAAAAAAAAGAAAAAAAAAAAAAAATCAGCTCATGGAAGACGTATTCCTTCACTCTCTCTCTCTCTGAAAAGCCAAAGCCTCGATCTCTTCCATCTGTCTTTGGCTGACGCGCTGAGTTCACGACTCATTCCACCGCACAATATCACCCCATCGCTCTCTGATTCATTTTGTGGAAATATTTCCTCATGGTGTCTTTCTTCCTGTTTTCATTGCAATGCAGTATGGGAAATGTAGTCTTGGGACAGACACACATGAGTCAAATGTCCATGACGTGACGCCATCCAATAAACTGGTGGTCATGACCTTTAAACTATTCAAAGTGTATTTTAAGCTATTTCTTTCTGGCCTAATTGTTATAAATTATTCCATATTTACAACTAAAATGTATTTAAACACTAAATGGAAATATTTAAATAGCATATTCATTACAAAAAGAAAATCATCTCAAAATAAGTTGCTTTACAATATTAGCTTGGTGTAGTAAAATAAATAAGTTCAAAATAGAAAATGATTATACATAAAATACAGTGCAACCATTCAATAAATGCACAAATAAAAATATGGGTTTTGAGACTGGTTTTAATGTGGTTAATGTTTTAACCAACCAATCTCTTCCGGAAGCTTCGGGTGGCATCATGGCAACTAAAAGCTGATTCCCTTTGTTTTGTGTATTTCTAACTGACTCTGTCCAAATGATATGTGTGGTCTTTTAGGTTTGTATATAATTTTAGTTAGCATATCTGAAATTTATTTATGTCCTATAGGCCATTAAGTGATAATAAATGAGTAAAATTACTTTAAAATCTCAAAGCAAGTGTAAGGACGTGATGACTGGTGTGATATGCTCAGATTTTCTGGTTCTAGTTAGAAACAGGGCAATATGTAAAAGTAAAATTAGTTGAATGTGGTTGTGTGTGTGTACAATAGGTGTGCGTTTGTGTGTATAGCTGGTATTTATCAAAATATGGGGACCAAATGTCAAATTTTTAGGTCCCCATGAGGAAACAAGCTTGTAAATCATATTAATAAAGTTTTTTTGTTTGTTTGTTTGTTTGTTTGTTTATATATATGAAAGACCATTAAACAAAATAACATGCAGCCTAATTTACAAAATTATGAATGCAATGTAATTTTACAAAATGCTAATTACTGCAGTGTAATTATAAAATATATTCAATATTCAAAATAATAAATGAAAATAAGCAAAAATAAATAAATTGGCTTTTAGCTGCATTCATTGCCATAGTAACTTACACTCCACGGCTAACCTGCTCCGGGGCAGGTTATGTACTGGGTTAGAGATCTCAAACTGAAGTTGGACCAATCAGATGTGAGAAAAGTGACACGTCTGACACAAAGCCACTCCAGTTTATCTTGCTCCAAATTAAATGTCACTAATGCTAAAAAAATAGAAGTCTGGCTTTAATGATAATTACTCAGTCATTTTATGATTTATATAATTATTGTGGTTCATATTATCATTATTTATTACACAAGCAATTTTATTTAATTATTATAAATCGTTTATATTAAATGAATATAAATGCATACCGATCATGTGATATAAATAAGCTGTAGTATCAAAAGATTGCACTATTTAAAAAATAAATAAAAAATCTGACCTTACATGTTCAATTCTCTACCACTATATATTTTCAAATGTATGAACTAAGTTAACAAGTTTCACTTGTGACTTCACTGATAGAGCAAGATTATTTATTTTATTTGTCCTGTTTAAATTTGTCATATTCTTCAGTCTCTTAACCTTTAGCAAAACCTTTAACATTTAGTTTTGAATCTCGCTGGGTCTCTCGCGAGAAGTAAATCAAACCTGCTCTTTGTTGCAAGGCTCGTGATTGGCTGTTCGCCAGTGATGTCACACATTCACGTGCACGCGCTTCACAAACTCAGGATCAAAGCCTGAGTTGACAAAGAAAGTTGATGAACAGCATCATGGTACCAACAGAGCCGGATTGGAGCGGTTTGGTTTTGTCAACTCAAAACTAATCCTGTACCTCTGAATTTGTTCAGCTACCATCATGGTACAGGCCCCTGTACACATATAATCTATTTATTTATTTATTTACTTACTTATTTTTTATTTTTATTTTTTCTAGATGATTTCTTTTTCATCTATCATATTCTTCTTATTTTATTATTATTATTACTATTTGTCTTGCCACTGTTGTTTCGTTTTGTGCTCTAGAAAGCTTCTGTCACCTAAACAAATTCATCGTATATATAAACTTGCCTGGCAATAAAGATCTTTCTGATACTGAAAGACTTTTGTGTCATTCATGGATCAATCAAGTGTTTTTTTTTTTAAGTTTTTTTTTTTAAAGTAATCAAACTTTTTAACAGTCATTTGTCATCACCTGCTGGCTTTACATTTTTATTTGAAGCATCAAGTCACAAAAAAAAAAAAAAAAAAAAAAAACTAAATTGTGCGGGAACCCGCCCAATCTGGCAACACTGTATAATTCTTAGAATGCTCGTGAAAGAATAGTGTACTATTACATCACAAACGCCCTGCTATCGGTTGACTGAGAATCAGTCCAGTAGCGAAGACGATCAATCACCTGAGCAGATTTGATCAACATACAGAAAATATCATTTTCATACAAAAACGGACTGGAGTCAGTTCTGCAGATGCTCAGCTGATGTGTTAACTCTACACAGACAGCTGGAAACACTACAGCAGGTATAGGCTTTTTATATTTTCAGAATTTTTTTTTTTTATTATTATAAAAAACTGGCTTTGTAGTTAAGCCAATGTGGAAATCTGTCAGTTTTTTGTGAAATTTAAGTAGGCCTATAGCAAAAGTACTCACGGAATTATACTAAAAGCAGGGGTCATCATTAGTTTTCATATTTATAACATATTATATGCAACATACAACATGAAGTGTATAAGTACGATTGCAAATGTGACATTGATTTTATGCGTTCAATAAACAAGTAGTTAATTACTTCATTTTAGGTCATATATGTTATGGTCTTCTATGCCACTTTCTAGAAAAGCAAACCAAAATGAGAAAGAACAAAGGCACGTGTGCATTCTTCTGACAAACATGGAGAGCTGTAAAGCATACAGTCCTGTTCTGTTACAGGGGCAACAAAGTAGACCCAGACAGCGTCAAGCCAGAGTCTCAGCAAGATCCACTCAAATCTGAGTTAACAGCTGTCCCAGAAGCACCCAGTGTCGAGATGACACGTACAACCGATCCAGCTGATCCTGAGCCTTCCTCTGTCTCGGGTCCATCCAGTCTCCAGCTGACACCTGACAGCGATCCAACCAGTCCTGATCCTGACCCTGAGCCAATGGATCCCCAGCCAGGTGCATCCAATCATGAGCTGCCACCTCACACCGATCTGGTTGATTCTCAGCCAATGAATGTCTCTCGTCAGTCCAGTCTTAAAATGACACCTGATCTCAAGCAAGAACCTGTCCCAGGTCCGTCTGGCCTTCATTCAGAGTTAACATCCCTTCCGGGTCCAGCTGTCGGTGAGTCTTTTGTGATTATACTCTGTCCTATAGTTATTGTGTTTGTGTTTATTCCTTTCAGTTTTCACTTATTTTGACTTTTCTCCACCTTCTTCACATTTGTATTTATGTGCCAGTCTGTCTAATACCTTATGTATCAGCATGTATCATGTGGCGCATGAAGCATTTTAGTTTGATTTTGTTATATTGTTGATTCCATGGTTAAAAGAAATAGTAATATACATGTAATAAACAATTCTCTGTAAAAGCCATTCATAAATATTCAGGCACACAGCAAAGTAAACTACTTTTGGAATTTCTGTAATAATCAAAGCCAGCAGCAATACCATATATTAACATCTTTCTTTCTTTCTTCACAGGATCATTTTTCTCCCTTTATGATGTGGGAGTGTCACTGGGATCAGGAAATTTTGGCACTGTTTATGAGGGGACTCGTCGATCTGATGGTCAGAAGGTAAACCAATCTTGCTTTATTCATCAAAACATTTTGCCACTTGGGTTTATTTATTTTTTTATTTATCCCCACATGTCTGAAAAGTTGTTATAGCATCTAGCATTATTTTTTTATTTTATTTAAAATATGGTGTTATAATGTCAAGTGTGTAGATTATTGTTATTAATATACATTCCAAAAATAAATATTATATAAATAATATAAAAACGTATTTTTCAAATGTAATACATTTTTAAATTAATAATATCATGAAGTTTTCTAGGAGTTACTCCATCTGACGTAAAACAGTTTACAGATTTTCATATATACAAACATTGATGTATCATTGTATCAATTTATTTATTCTCTTTGCAGGTTGCCATCAAATTTTTAACCAAGTCGGTGCAGGACTGCTTTATTTATGTTGTAAGTTATTAAATGTAAATGTATACGTTATATATACAGGTGAGTCCAAAAATCTAAGAGCAAATTGAAAATCTTGAAATCTGAATGTGTAAAGTGTAAAGCGAAATTAAGGGTCACACTTGATTGTAAGGTTCAATTCTCACTATTAACAACCATTAACTATTACTTTGGCCTCAACAAACTCCTAATTTGCTGCTTATTAATAGTTAGTAAGGTAGTTCAGTTCAGGTATTGGTTAGGATTTGGGATTAAGAATATGGTCATGCAGAATATGTGCTTTATGAGCACTAATGAACAGCAAATATGTTTATCATAGGCATGATAATAAATAACTAACAGTGAGAATTGGTCCCTATACTAAAGTGTTAGTTAGTGAAGTGTTTTCACTCCAACTTTTCATTTAAATTGTCAGTTCATTTTAGATAAAACTGAGCTTTTACTTAGAAATGAATGCCAAACTGTGCCATTCTCCCTAGTGATTTCAGACTTCTTACCCTACTGCATAAACTAGATACACACATGGAAGACACATGGAAGTTAAAGACAACAGTTAACTCTTTGCGTATCACGTTTCTGTAGCCTGGGAGTATCAGACCTCTGCTGGGGGAAGTGGCTCTAAATCTGGTGGTGCGAGAGCCTCCTCAAAGCCCCAACATTGTCCAAATGTATGAATGGTTTGAGCAGCATCATCGGTACATCTTGATTTTGGAATATCCACATCCATGTGAGACCTTGCTCAGCTTCACCTTGAGCAACGGAGGTTATCTTGAAGAAACTGTGGCACGTGGCTTAATGCACCAAGCGGTGCTCGCAGCCAAACACTGTCTGGACCGGCGTGTCTTTCACCGTGACATCAAGTCGGACAACATCCTGGTCAACACAGAGACACTGCAGCTCAAATTAATAGACTTTGGCTGTGGCAAACTTTTTGAAACTTCTGACTATGATGGTAGCTTGACATTTTAGGACATTAAGTCCTATTTTCTCTAATGGTATATACATATAAACTAATGGCTTGCAGATGAATCTAGCAAGTGATGCTCAACACTCTTGAAAATCTCTTGCCTACATGAACAGAGTACACAGGGTGTCCAGCGGTCAAAGCTACGGTCAAGTCTTTGGGTGTTCTGCTGTTCAGAATGGTGAATGGAATCAGCTTTGTAGAAATCCAGATGATTCCCTCCTCCACTTTATCCAGTGGTAAGAAGACAACACACAATAACAGTAACATTGTTAGACTCACACAAACTTAGCACAATCTTAAGAAGTCCTCATCAGCTTCTTAATATATAAGTGGCAGACATAATGTCTAAAAATGATGACATTTCGGAATATACTTTATATGACAACATTCACATGCCACATGCTTCACACGGTACAGGACTAACCAGTTATTTCTTGAAAACTCGAACAGAATGCTGTGATCTGCTAAATCAGTGCAAGAGCAGCAGCCTGACTTTAGACAAGCTGTTAGAACATGAATGGTTTAGGAAGAGCTGAAGGAGCGAAGAGAATATCACTCATGAGGTAGTGTTACACAATATTTGAGAAAAAAAAAAGGCTGATAATAAAAACTTAAGAAATGACTCTCACAAAAAAAGCAAGCAGTGCTGTCATTTAGTAGTCATTCCACAGGCCTAAACTTAAAAACTTTAAACTTTATTTAATGCTTTATTTACAATATTCACACATTCCCATTATAATAAATGTCCTATTAAGCATATGAATAAAGAATTTGATGTCTTTCTTTGTAAATATGTATACTCCATCAGCATTTGTAAGCTTCAAAGTTTATTTTAAAAACTCTTATTTACTGTAAATACGTAATACAGTATCTAGTTGAAACATTTGGTACAAATATTTTTCTAAGGATTGATCCTCTCAATACAATATCCATATAATAAGTATTTATACTTCTTTCCAGACCAAATTGCAACCTGAGTCGTTTTAAGTACATAAGTACATAAGCAAGTAAATGAAATAAAATAAAATAAAATCAGGGAAGATTATCAGAAAAAAAAAAAAAAAAAGTAAAACTTTAGTTACAATATCAAAAGTACTTACAGGTTTAGCTGATAAGTGAATTCTTAATTCTCTGTTGAATTTATATTTTTGGGTGAACTATCCCTTTAACTTCTTAAAATAAACGTTTTAAAATAAAAGAGGTTTAACAATATAACACATGGGTGGAGACTAAAAACTTACTACAAACATGGCACAGAAAACACACTTTAACATAAAAGTCCACATATGACAAACTATTATTTCATATAAAGTATTAGTGTCAGTAGGTATCAATACACAGCAGTGGTTTTATCCCAAGTACAATATATATTTTGTCGTGTATATTATATGTCAATGTCCGAACTGTTAAAACTCTTCCGAGCGCATCCTGTTGTGATCGTTCTCAAAGCTGACATGAGTTCCAGACCTTCAGTCTGAAGATCTGGCTACGTGAGACTAATGAAAACTAGGATGCCGGATGTATCAAAGTGCCGCCATTACTGTCTAGAGTGCACTGTGGAATACTGCACTGTAACTGGTTGTCACAATTCAGACCAGAATTTAATTTTTTCTAATGGCGTTTATTGGGTTTTGGAACCAAACTTTTCACACACACACACACACACATATATGTGTGTGTTAATTTCGTACTTAACATATTTGATAGGAAATGAACAGAGACACAATAGGAGATCTTACGATGTTTCTTGTAAGATCGGTCACAAACATGACCCATGCACGATCTAATGTGAAAGATTTTATTAACTCATTGTGTGCAACACATTTCTTCTCCAAGTTGTAAAAAAAATATCCACTGCTAAAAAAAAAAAAAAAACTAAGCCACTTAAAAGTCCTTATCCACACTCCTAATAATTTTGGACCTTAATACCTCTTATAAGGGTTAAGTTGCTTTCTGAATTTCTGAACTTTTTTTCAACTTTACTAGGACTTTCTTTTATTTAAAGAGGAAACTGATATTAAGAACTTTCTTATAATTTTGTTACCAGGAGCAAGTCCTTGCACTAAGATAATTCATGAGGTGTATATTGGAACATGAATGTTTAGGAAAGTGCTGTGGTGAAGTTTTGTGCCATCTAGTTAATAAAATTTAAGTTTAAGATATTTTAGATTTAGTCCGAGAGCTGTGCTCTTACTGAGGCAGTGTAACGAGTTAGAGGATTGAGCTAACTCCACTAAATTAATCCAAGAGCAGGGATGATCAAAAGGCCAGGAGTTGTGGGTCTTCAACAAGACAAAACTTTATTAATAAAAGGTGCAACAAAACAAGAGAAGCCGTGCTTCCAAAAAACAGTACAAAGAAAAATAGATACAAGGGTCCAACAGACTTAGCTTGCAAGAGGTAATATAGGCTCAAGACTGAACAATAAGGCATGGCACAAACAAAATTAAATAGGGCAAGACACAGGTGTGATGCATCAGGCATAATGAGTGGTAGTGTTCAGCAGTAGTCTGGTGAGGGTCGCCACCTGCCAACCAGGAAAATAGCAGTCCAGTTAAGGATTCCTTACAGGCAATATGAAGTTTGGCCACTAGGCCAAGCATTTATATAGTCACGGTCAGAATTGTTGCTATCCTTGGTAAATATGATCAAAAAAGGCTGTGAAAATAAAACTGCATTATGAATCCTTTTGATCTTTTTACAAAATAAATAAATAAATAATAATAATAATAATAATAATAATAATAATAATAATCTAAGCTTTCACAACTGAAAACGTGGGAATATCTCATTATGATTTTTTTTCACTATCAATAGTAGGACACAATTGTTAGTACCCTTAGAAATTATATGAGTAAAATATCTCTGAAGTAAATTCCCATTCATATTTACAATTTTGAGCACAGCAGGGTGATTATGAAAATAAAATGACCTAGCCATTGCATCCTGTTTCACAGGTATATAAATAGGAGGGGAAACAAAGGCCAAATTCCCGTAATCATCCATCACAATGAGAAAACTCAAATCATTTATTTCTGATGTGTAGCAAAAGATAACTGACCTTCACAAATTAGAAAGTGACTTTTAGAAAACAGCAAGAGCAGTGACAATTCCCATTTCCACAATCAGTGCAATAATTAAGATACTCATTTTCAATCAACATAAAATGTTATGAATCTGCCTGGAAGAGGAAATGTGTCTATATCGCCCTAGTCTCGCGTAGCCAGACCAACTTTCATTTGCCAAGGCCCACCCATGAGGCGCCGGCGGTCTGACCGACATATCAGCTAATCACAGTTTGTTTCATTTATCGTCATATTTCAAGGCAGGGAAATGTTGAAAGACATAACAGACGGGTGTGTAAAACTCTCTGACATATTTAAAACATTGTATGCCAATTTATAAAGTACCCCATATGGATAAAGTGAGTGAAGTTACATTCAGCCAAGTATGGTGACCCATACTCAGAATTTGTGCTCTGCATTTAACCCATCCAAAATGCACACACACAGAGCAGTGAAAACACACACACGTGCACACACACACACACACGCACACACGCACACGCGCACACGCACACATGCACACACACCCGGAGCAGTGGGCAGCCATTTATGCTGCGGCGCCCGGGGAGCAGTTGGGGGTTCGATGCCTTGCTCAAGGGCACCTAAGTCGTGGTATTGAAGGTGGAGAGAGAGCTGTACATGCACTCCCCCCACACACAATTCCGTCCGGCCCGAGACTAGAACCCACAACCCTTCGATTGGGAGTCCAACCCTCTAACCATTAGGCCACGACTTCCCCGTAAGAGATAAATAATAATACTGTTGTCACAACACAGAAGGAGACCTCAAAGAGGCAAACATATAAGTTTCAAGGGTTTATTCATTGGGCAGGAAATGCAACTGAAAAACCGTAAACAACTGATTTGCCAGAGTACAGAGATTGAATTGAATTGGCCCCCTCAACACTGGGAGTCCAAGATGGTATTGACCCGATAGATGGTGTCCTCTCCAGTAATATGGAGGTGAAGGTGGTAAGTCAGGCTTTTCAGGTCCTGGGGAAGAAGGAGTGACAGGATTAATTTAAGGTTTTAAAAAGGAAGCATGAAATTATGGTGAGATATGATAAGTGAAAGGTAAGTCCATATGGTACATGTTGTTGTTTATTTGCCTCCTGATGGTGAACAAACCCCTAAACCAGGGACTCAGCCTACAACTGGGCAGCCAGAGGCAGATGTCCTGTGTGGACAGACAGACCTTGACTCCTGGATGGTAAGAGGGAATGGTAAGATGGTAAGAGGGAATTCTGTACATACTCACCCCAGGATAGAAATTGACTCCTGTCTTGCTGATTCTGATGGCAGTAACTGTGCAGGCATCTCCTAATGTCCTGGATCTTCCGCTAAGTCTGGCCATTGGATTAAGGGTGGTATCCAGAGGTTAAGCTGATTGAAACTCTTAGAAGCCGGAAAATGCCTTGTCAGACTCAAGAGATGAATTGTGGTCCATGCTCGGAGACAATGTCCTCGGGGATACCAAAGTTCCTTAACACATGATGAAACAGTAATCAGCAGTTCCCATAGTGGTAGGTAATCTGGGTAGAAGAATGAGTTAAAAAGCCTTACTAGAGAATGGTTTCTGGAGAGGAGGATTCCTGTGAGGGTTGGTAAATCTGAGACAAGGCGTGACCTCAGGTGTTCTGTGTGCCAGACCGGTAGTTGACAGGGAAGTTGAAGCATGTGAAGAATAAGGCCCAACAGGCTTATCTTGGGTTCAGCCATTTGGCATTTTTTTGAGGTTTTCCAAGTTGTGATGATCTGTGATGACTTGAAACAGATGAAGGGCTCCCTTTAACATTGTTAAAACACATTTATCATTCAATGGAACAGTGCATTAGGCACTTACATTTTTGCTTTGTCTATATAATAACTACGCAGCTGACTGCTGAGAGTAATGTTGTCGTTATGACCGAGAGCCATTGAAAAAATACAGAAAAGTAATTCTACTTCACTTTAGCATTACTGACCACGAGTCCTAAGGAGAGATGAAACCACACATCAGCTGCTCAAAAAAACAAAGTGAGCGCGAGCGCAATCCTGTGACAGTCACAGGCGGTTAGTGGAGCGCGTGATGAGGCACAGACACTGTTCAAGGTCTCCATTAATTCGTGCTTGTAGTAATTTAATGTGTATAAAGGCCTATTTTGAAAGAATTGAATTGGTAAAGAGATCGCAATAAATTTGATCATTAGCATTTGAAATCGATTACTGTCCGAAATCGGTGATTCACGATTCAAAAATCATGTTTCAAGATCAAGATCCTAGTTTCTAGTCTGTTTAGCCTGTTAAGTCTAGTTGTGGTTTTGGATATCTTGCCTGTCTTTGGATTGCCCCTCTCATCTCACAAAATGTGTGTAACAAAATGATTGATTTGCCCCAATGCCGGTCTGAGAGATTGGCTCGGAACATCCCTGATGATCACTATAATCATAAATATATACTGTAGAAAACTGCCTCGTAATAGAAAGACATCATCTGACACTCTTACACTCATCTTAAGTGCATTTTAGCATTAATATTTAAGCCAAAAATTATTACAAGTGACTAAGATTCCAGTAATAATATTATATAGATATCTTCCACAATAGCTAATTAATAATAAAAATTAATTAAATTGATTAATTTAACCTTAATTTTGCTCTCATATCCCCTAATACAGTCAACCCTACATCATTGTTAATGCAAGTGTTCACATACGGTATGGGATGTAAATAGCTTAGAGTGAAACTACTGTAGTAGTCAGGCAACAAACAAGTGACAAACCAAGCTCAAGTGGAAACATACCTGGAAACATTTCTTATTGTTATTGGGACCATTCAGCCCAAGGGTGGAAAAACAGCTAAAGTTTGGAGAGACTTATTTCATGTGTATTGAGCAGGCTTTAGAAGTTCATGTATTTTTGTTATTCATTATCTGTCAGATACAAAAGAGTACTGCACTCCCTGATTCTCTTCTTTAGATGTGGTCTATCTGACTTGTATAGGGCTTTGAGTTTTTCTGTTTGTTGGATTCATTGTGTTAGGTGGCCCTCATCAAACAGGTTTTTCTCCTTTGGGTGAACACATTTTGTAAGAGTATAGACACACATGATAAGTGTGTTAAGCTCTTGGCCTATGATCACGCTTAATATGCAGCGTTAGAGATTAACACATTACAGTAATAATCTCAATGTGGAAATTACAGTAATTAACTTTCCCCAGTAACAAAAAGCACAAATCTGTAGTCCCCTCCGGCTCAGGTAGAATTAAAAACTGAACAGAGATGACATCATGAATTCAATGATGAACTGCCTTTAACTATCATTTTGCATTATTGAGACACTGTTTTCCAAATGAATGTTGTTCAGTTGCTTTGACGCAATGTATTTTGAATTTTGAAAGGTGAATTGATTTGACTTAAAAGGTTCTCTCGCATACGAATAAACTCTCTAGCTCTAAGTTCATCTCTTGGTTGTTGTGCTCTAAGTTGCTCTTTTTTGGTTGTTGTGGAAGAGATAAACAATGAAGTTTGGCAAGAAGTGAATTTTGGGAAACAGCAAAAGCAACAGTGACAACCAAGCTCAGTGTCCCCATTTTCAGGACAATCTGCATCAACTTCAGAATCTTCTCTTCAGGGATCCTCCATCTACATGTTGTGTGGCCCAACACAACAGCGGAAGACATCTGGTGCCATTGTTATAATCAGTTATATCTCATCTGCACAAAGTAATTGTAACAGAATTAATTATTCTATCAACTCATCTATTCATCCGGCAAACATTCAGTATAATTGTCCATCAGCTTTTCCAGCTTTTTTTTATTTTTTATTTTTTTTAAGTCCCTTCATATTTCAAAGCGCCACCATCATCCTCATCCCAAAGAACCCTAAAATTACAGGACTAAATGACTACAGGCCCTTGGCTCTAGTGTCTGTGGTCATGAAGTCTTTTGAAAAACTGGTGCTGGCCCATCTGAAGGACATTACTGGATCCTTGCTGGATCCTCTTCAGTGTGCCTATAGAGCAAACAGGTCTGTGGACGATGCTGTAAACATGTTACTGCATCATGTTCTGCAACATCTAGACAGACCAGGGACTTACGTGAGGATCCTGTTTGTGGACTTCAGCTTGGTCTTTAACACGATCATCCCAAACCTCCCCCTGCCCAAACTAACTCAGCTCTCTGTGCCCACCTCCGTCTGTCAGTGGATCAACAGCTTCCTGACAGACAGGCAGCAGCTAGTGAGGCCGGGAAAATACACATCCAGCACTCGTACGATCAGCACCCCTCAGTTTCCTGGGCACCCCCATTTCCCAGTACATGAAGTGGGACAAACACATAGACTCCATTGTGAAAATGGCTCAGCATTGGTTGTTCTTCCTTCACCAGCTGAAGAAGTTCAACCTGCCACAGGAGCTGCTGAAACAGTTATAATCTGCCATCACTGAATCCATCCTCTGCACTTCAGTAACTGTCTGGTTCAGCTCAGCTTCTAAATCTGACCTCAGAAGGCTACAGAGAGTAGTCCGGACTGCAGAGCGAATCATTGGTACAACCCTCCCTTCTATTCAAGAACTGTGCTCATCCAGAGTGAGCAAAAGGGCTGGTAAAATCAATCTGGACCCCTCACATCCAGCACACTCCCTCTTTAAACTGTTGCCATCTGGTCAAACTACAGAGCTATGAGCACCAGAACGACCAGACACAGGAACTGTTTCTTCCCTCAGGCAATCCATCGTGAACATTTAACAATAAACATGGAACGCACACTATTTATACATTTATACACTTATTTATCTAGTACACATGCTTAGTCTACATTTCAATTTGCTCAAAATATATCTGCACGTACAATTTTCAATTGGTATATTTTTATTTCTTATTTACTTTGTCATTTTTTTTTCTCTCTGTTACTGTCATTATGTTACACTTTGGAAGCTTCTGTCATGATAACAAATTCCTTGTATGTATAAACATGTCTGGCAATAAAAGCTCATTCTATTCTATTCTATTCTATTCTATTCTATTCTATTCTATTCTATTGTATTCTAAGTAAATATTAGAATTGCACTTGTCTTGAAACAAATATCTGAAGCAGTCCTAGATTTTTTTTTTTTTTCCTGTAAGGAGCAATGCTTGAGTAAAGAAGGTAGTGTTGAAAGTTATATAAGAATCTTCCTGGATATTTCTGCAATCAAGTCATATGGGGTTTCTATCCACTGTTCACTGGATGCAGTCAAACTCATCTCACAAAGTCTAGTACATTTTTAGTTATGCATCAATTAATCATTTAATTAAAATGAATGATAAGTTGATCAGTTTGTTAAAATTAATGTTTTCCCCATTTTTTTAGTCTGAGTTATTAGGCATTCATCCAAAAAAAAAAAAAAAAAAAGGGTGTTGGCGGAAATGTGGAAGGGTATTATATGATGTTTGAGGTTTCTTTGTAAATTAAAACTGCATTTGAGCAGAATTATAAACGCAAACGTCCAAGTTTGAGACTTTTATTTTGAAATTGTAACTCCTACTATGAAATTCCATGTCATTCTGTTTAATCTATGTACTAGTTCCTGTTGGCGGGATTAAACAGATTAGCTATTAATAAAAGTCATGCCCGTCAGCATGTGCCCCCGTCATAATGCCATAGTCAATGTTTATTATCAAAATGATAATTATGTGTAATGTTTTCTGAAAGCACTGATCGTAAAAATATCACTGGAATGCTAAAAGAAGATGATGAGGACTTTGAGGAAGAAGATGAGGAAGATGACAGAGCTGCAAACAGAGGGAACATTTCAGACGTCCTTTCTGTCATATCTAGTGTTGTGTCTGGTGAGTAAAAAAAAAAAAAAAAAAAAAAAAAAAAATCAAACAATTAAACCTGAAGTATAACATAGAAAGATTATCTGAAATGTAGTTCAAAGTAAATTATGTTAACTTAAGTGGCATATGTGTGTGTGTGTGTGTGTGTGTGTGTTTATGAACATTTATTCGGTCTAGCTGAAAAAATATATTAATATTAAAAAGTAAAAGTAAATTTTGCATATTATAATTATTGTCACTTTTACACGCATGGAAACACTATCAATAGTTTTTTTTTTTATATTGACATACCAATATAAATATGTGCCGTGTACATTTATTTAAGAATTTGTATTTAATTCTAATAACATTCGAATTTTATTATGAAACCAGAATTGTCGCTAGAGGACGCTATGACGTCATATTTTGGCGACGGTTTTTGGGATTCGAAGTCGGACTGTTACTGTAGCTGCTGTTATTTTCAGACAGCAGTATCATTGCTAGTGGTTGTTACATTTCTCTGTCTTTGTGTGTTTGTAGAGCAGTTAAATTGGATCATGTTGTTATGTTCGTTAGCTCAAAAAATTAAACCCACCTGCCAAAATGAGGAAGTCGCATTTCATTACACTTTCATAACACTTCCTCGTCAGTAACTTAAACTCCTCTGACCAGAGACGTTAAAGTGTATTTATCTAGTGTTTTGCCAGGTTCTGTCATCAGATCCGTGATATTTAGTGTGCTTGGGCAGGTTTTCTCAGAAGCTGGATTTGTTTGAAAGCATCAGAGATGTTAAATGTACCATCTCAGTCTTTTCCGGCAGCTGGGTCCCAGCAGAGAGTCGCACCAGCCGGACAGTCCAGAAACAAGGTCGGTCCCTTAAACTTAATAGGAGTCATTTAAAGAGTGATTTAAATGCATAGCAAAATGAGACTGCTCTGTATTTATCATGCAGTTATGTGTACAGAACTGCATTCACAACTGTGTGTAACATATACAGGTGGCGCTGAAGCCAGGTCACAGTCTCCTGGACTGGATCAGACTGACCAAGAGCGGACGTGATCTGACCGGACTGAGAGGACGACTGATTGAGGTCACAGAAGAGGAGCTGAAGAAACACAACACCAGAAACGACTGCTGGACCTGCATTAGAGGTAGCCAAGGACACAAATTTCTATGCTTACAGAGGTGAATTTACAGAAAACCTGTTTGGAATGTGCTTTGGTTTGGTCGAGTTAGGTTCAATGGAACCTTCAAAAAGAAAGAGCTATATATATATATATATATATTTTAAAGGCTACATTTAATTGATCGGATGTATCAAATAACACATTTTGAATATACCAAAATACTAATAAAATGAAAATGTTGTGTTTGAAAAATGCTGTCCTAAATTTAATTAAATAAAAAAATAATAAAAATGTAAAGATTGTTCAGACAAAAATATTAAAGTTTTATATGCAGCAAATCAGCTTATTATTAAAATGATTTCTAAATGATGCTGAAAATGCACTTGTGAGAAATACATTCCAAACATATTAAAACGAAAATCCAGTATTTTAAATTGTAAAGCTATTCACTAAATACATGCAGGCTGGTGAGCACGAGTGACTTCTTTCAGTTCTGTTTGCATCCACACAAGAAATAGAAGATGTTGGAGCTGTGTCAGGTGTACACATGGCTCTGTATGCTTGTGTGTTTTCTGTAGGTATGGTCTATAACGTGAGTGCCTACATGGATTTCCACCCTGGTGGGGAGGAGGAGCTGATGAGGGCTGCTGGGATTGATAGCACTGACCTGTTTGACCAGGTACATTCTCCCTGAGCGGAGTGTTTAACAGTTTATGTTACACATACAGTTACTTATAAATATACTTTAAATTGCCCCCCCCCCCCCCCCTTAATGTTGCTCACATGAAAATAATAATAATTATTATTATTATAAAAATACTTATTTAATATGGATATTAAATTCTTAGAATTAATCTGTTGATTCTGTTGAATTTGCGAAGCAATAAAATAGCATTTTACATTTATCATAGGTGACTGATCGTATATTGTTCAGCTGCTTCTTACATTTCAGCATTTATTAAAACATACATTTATTTATTTAATGTGTAAATGTTACATACCTGTATGTAAACACTGAGGATAGTCAGATTTTTAAACCAGAGTAATGGTTCATGGGAACATTTATGAAAAGTTATTAATTAAAGGTACAGGGTGTAGGACCTGCCACTAGAAGGCGCACTACAAAAACAATAACAATCGCGTGGTTTGATGACGCTAAGAAAGAGCGTGGAATGATGGGATTTGTTGTCTTCTACCCAACCACTGACGGCCATCAATCTGACGGAAATATAAATCATGGATTCAACGCGAGTTCAATGATTTGCACGAGTAGATTACATACAAAGTCAATGCAAAGATGTGATCAGACTATGGATCAGACACGTCCTCCCGCGGGTCTAGAGACGGAATGCCCCGCGTTTGGCATGTATGCCCCATAATACTAATCTTGTTGATCGTTATAATAGTATACGTTTTCTGTTACGAAGTTACGAATCAAAACAACTCACTTGTCGAGTAAAACAAGCGAGATCAGCATCTCTTTCTAGTTGAATTTTGTTGCGAAGCTACTTCCGCATTTGTCCAGGACACTGTTGTCATGTGGTTTCTACGTCAGTAAAGGCGGTAACAAAGGGTAACTAACGTCATTGACAGGCGACTGCACTGCCCCGTGTCACTGTTTAGATGGGAATTTTCTCATGATTTACACGTAATTGAAAACATCAGCGATATTGTTAGTAATCAGCTGGACAAAATATATTACTCTAGCCTAGTGGTTTTTGGATATTTTACTTTAACTATCTTACAAATTGTACCTTTAATTCTTAAAGAATTAATGAAATGTTTATGTATAAAAGTGAATTGGTCCACATTTTTGTGTAATTTAGAAATACTTTATAAACTATGTGTTTCTGAACTGAACTATTAAGTATGAACTAATAGCTTGCAACTTATTATAAGTTCTTTATTTTAGTATACATATTATCATTGTTGCTGCTTCTGTCCACCCAAGGTCCACCGGTGGGTGAATTATGAGTCCATGCTGAAGGAGTGTCTGGTGGGGAGGATGGCAGTGAAGCCCAGTCCTGCTCTTCAAGGTTCTGTCAGTTCTTTTGGCAATAGAAAATAATTCAGTGAAAACCATTCATTTTGTGATCATATATAATTATTCTGATACAAACATATTGCTTTACGGCCTGCTTTACGTTTTTGCTTGAAATGATCAGTAGTAAAAATATTTTCCATATTAATGAACGTACCGTTAACAGAATGAAATATTCCTATTAATTCAGAATCAAACCCAAAATAAGATTTTTGATGTTTTTGTTTTAATGCCTCGTTACATGGTTCTTTGGTTCCTGCAGCTCAGACAGAGAAGATGGAAAGCACTCACTTGAACGGTATGACATCAAAGCCATATTTCAACTATGCAGATTTCTTGTTAGAAATGCTGGGTAAGCTATTACTTGTTTTGTTTCATGAGGAGTAATTCTCTGTGTGGTACTCTTCATACCAGGTTTGTCTCTTCCTCCACCTTTAAGACAGGAGCCTGTACCTACTCCTCTCCCTGCCAAAGATCATCGCCCTCGGTATGTTTTTCTGTTTATCTCATGATTATAATAAAATCATACTGAGTGACTCATTCCTTGGTACAGTATCAGCTGGTCTGTGTCTTGTTCAGACTTTTTTATTCTGTTATGAAGCATTTAGGGCTAGTTGTGGTGAATAATGATTCATGGTTTTGGTTGGTTTTGTTGAGATTACATGTTTGGTCTCAGGAAGATTCATTCAGTGAATCAGAGTTATTTTAACCACTCAGACAGTTTACTAACAGGGCTCTAAAAATACTAGTGTTTTATAAAAAAAAAAAAAAGTTATAAGCTAGGCAAAAATAAGGAAAACAGAAAATAAACTTGTCAGCCTCACCTGATTGGATGATTCTTTTATATATATAATTATTATTATTTATTTTCTTCATGTTTAGGTATGATTGGTTCCAGACAGAAGGAACTGTCAGTATTGTTGTTTACACAAAGCGAAAGGTTTGTCTCAACTCATTCTCATAAGATACAGTGGTTATCTGGTTGTCTTTTCTTCAATATAAAAGATTATTAAAAATTAAATTAAAACACCCCCCCCACACCAGATTCCCAGCGCTGGCTGTGCAGTGGTGGATCTGCAAGATGATACTCTTCGTGTGGAGATGCTCTTAGGGAAGATGTCGTATCTTCTCTACTGGCGTGGGTCTTTCTGCACTTCTTCAGCCACTGAGACATTAACATTGTTGTGTATTGCTATATATCTGTCATAACATGATATAATAGTTCATAACACTTGTTCCTTTTTTATAGGCCTGTCCAGTGAAGTTCAAGGATGTGTAGATGGTGAGTAGTATGTTAAATTAGACATGCTTTTTTGTTTTAAATGTGGAAATATTTTGAAAATTACTTGTACAAAAAATACTGTGGCTGTATCATGGTACAGTAATGATATAAACTGATATTACTGTGATCCATTGTGGTGTAGTGTACATTAACTTGCTAATGATTCATTTTATGTTATTATGGCATTTACATGGTGAGACTGTTTAAACTATATGCTTTTTGGAAAATATCAATAATTTATTTTTCTAATTCTAAAGAAGTGTTTCTCTGTTGTCCTGTGCTTATAGTTCAGACAGCCCACTCCGTAGGAAAAGTTCAGGTGTGTTTCCACAAATCTGTCAAAGATAAGTGGACGAAAGTGGGGCAACCACTAGAACACCATGACACATTTATTCAGTGTAAAGATCGTGGTGAGTAACAAACCTTTGTTCTCAATTTTCTTACTAATATCTAAGTGTTTAATAATTTGTGGTTTAATTTTGTAAAGATATAGAAAAACTCTTTTTACATGAATTAAAGGGGTACCACAAGGCTCTGTGTTGGGCTCTTATTATTATCATCATTATTTAATATATATAATTAATTTAAGACATATCGGTCCTAAAACAAATTCAGATCTGTGTGGAGTTGTTTTACTGTTGTGCTTCTACATTAAATTTTGTCTTGTTTATTTCTGTTGATTTGACAATTTCCTACATTCAGAATTGGTTCTTAATATTGAGGGGAAAAAAAGATTTTCACCATTTAAAGGTGTTCATATTCAATCAAATATACATGACTCCTTGAAATAGAAGCATATATTATGAGCATCAGTGCCTAAAACAAGGACTGAGTTTGTAGAAGTCTTTGTATCTGCTGCCCCTGAACACACTTAAACTCTAAAATTACAAACCTGATTACCATTGAACATTTCTACAGTAGACCAGATGGTTTTAGCTGATACCACTATCTTAATATATAGCTTGTTAGTCCAATTCCCCACTTAATTTCCTCCTTATTGCATGTATTTTCCCTATTTCTATCATTTTATATGAAATTGTTGTTGTTATATTTTTGGCTTCTAGGTCTCTGAAAGAAATAGCTTTACATAAATTGATAATAATAGTAATGTTTAATAACATTTGTTTTACCACAGAGCTGTTCTACAGGGAATGTGTGTTGGTTTCGAAAACGGATGTCACACATGACACGCAGGTCTTGCGTTTACAACTTCCACCAGGGTCACATATGCAAGTTCCTGTGGGAAGACACGTCTACCTCAAAACCTCTCTCCAGGGTAATGCGTCACTTTGTCACACATCTAAAGATAACCAATGGAAGGTGACGGTTTTATGGAGTGTTCAGCAGGCTGCTTTTTTGTGTTTGGTGAGCAGGTACAGATGTTGTAAAACCTTACACACCAGTGGATCAGACGCTAATACCTCCCTCACAATCCAGTGCTGAAATGGGCTCAGACTTACAGCTCATGATAAAGATCTATCCTGATGGATTGTTGACCTCACATCTCGCCAACCTCCCTGTTGGTTTGTAACTTCCCATATCATTTTTTGTTTAAAGAAGGAAACAGTACTACGTGATTTTTCACCATGCAATTCATGAGGTGGAATTAGAAACCCACCCTTGCCAGTAAACCTGTTTGTAAGATCTTTGAAACTATAATTACACTTAAGGTTATATGGAGTTTTAATTTTAGTTCACTTTAATTCTCAACGTTTTTAATTCAAGCTCTAATGTTAATGGTAGTCCCCGTTTGGTATCTCAGTTCAAATTTGAATTGAATTAAAGCTAAAAAGCTTTCTCAGCCCATGGCTTCCCTGTTTTGCACACACAGAAAGAACGAAAGTGCCAAAAAATAATAGTAATTAATAGTAAAGAAAAAAAAATAGTACGTTTCAGTTTGAAAATAACCATGAAAACTGGAATTGCATTGAATCACAAGCAAACCTTACTGAGTCCTGTCATGTTTCTGGTCTGTTGCAGGATCCTCTCTGTCAGTAGGCGGTCCGGAGGGATCCTTCTCTTTGCGTATCTTGCGTGACGTCACTCATCTCTACATGCTAGCGGCCGGCACGGGTTTCACACCCATGGCTCGTCTCATACGGCTGGCTCTTCAGGATCTCACATCAGTCAGGTCTGCTCTGTACAAATCTGAAAAAAAAAAAAACACAACAAACAACATATTCAAGAAAAAAAAAAAAAAAGCAAATGTTGCAATCACTTTTGCTGGTGTCAATGTGGTTGTAATAAAGCAGGGTTGCACAGTATTATTGGAAACATAATTAAAGATGTAATTATCGGCATCAGCCCAATATGAAAAATGATGCGGATATGGCCTGAATGCTGATTATATTTACTGATTTTGCCATATTTATTCTGAGAATGCACGTACAGAATGTCTCATTTGGTGTGTGATAGAGTAAACAATCACTAGTGCGTGCAACAGCAACAACAACAGTCTCCCCCGGGTCCTGATGCCCACCTGCTGAGGGGGTATTGTTGGCCTATTTGTAATAAAATAGAGTAAAATGCACATGTAACATTAAGATTCTGTTTCTGATTAAATAAAGCAGTAACTGGTGTCATACAATCATATGTATGTTTTGATATAAAGTGATACTCCACCCCAAAATGAACATTTTGTGATTAATCACTTACCCCCATGTCATTCCAAACCCATAAAAGCTTTGTTCGTCTTTCTGAACACAATTTAAGCAATTTCGGATGAAAACCTGGAGGCTTGAGACTGTCCCATAGACTGCCAAGTAAAATAAACTGTCAAGGTCCAGAAAAGTATGAAAGACATCGTCAGAATAGTCAATCTGCCATCAGCCGTTCAACCGTAATGTTTTGAAGAGATGAGAATATTTTCTGCATGCGAATAAAACTAAAATAATTACTTTATTCAACAATTTGTCTCCTCTGTTTCTCTCTGCATCACCGTAGAGCCATTTTGGAGAATATACTCGGTTACAAAGCTTTAAAGCCATTGTTGGTTGTTTAAAAGATCTGATGGAGAAATCCAGACCGCATTTAACCACATACTGTCAGTTGTGATAAAGCTTCCCGATGTAATGGACATTGTCTTCTTTGATACTGTCACTACAGTCACCTGAGTATGGTTGTGACATTAATTGTTCTTTCATACAGATTTGTATTAAAGCAGTTATTCTAATCTGCTGAATGAAAAACACTTTGAAGACACTTACAATCAAGTGCAGCTGTCACTGCCAAGCAGTGTTGAAGCAGCCATCATGGGCATTTGTATTAATGATAGATTTGAATTATTTTAAATCTTGGCTATTAATGTATGTATGTATGTATGTATGTATGTATTTAAATGTTTACTCGTAAAGAAAAATGGAATAGTTTGGAATAAAATGATTGGTTGAAGATTATTAGTAGAAGTTACAGTTGTTATTATTATTATATTAACTTAACTAAGGTTAATCCAACAATAATTGATAGATTAACTCTAAATATTGATATTTTCAGAAAATCCAAGCTGATGTTCTTTAACCGTCAAGAGAGGGACATACTTTGGTGCTCTCAGCTGGATGAACTTTGTTCAAAAGAGGAAAGGTATCATTTATTGAATTATGTCTGACTGTTCATTCTATCAGGAATGTAACATCTTTAAATTACATCACAGTGATCTCAGCGAGAAATCCGTGCTGTATTTATTTATTTAGTTTACTGCCTCATTTTCTACTGATAAGTATTTATATAGTGCTTTATACAATACACATTATTTGTAAGTAGCTTAACTTTAATAAACAGGAAAATAAGTGTAAATGTTGCAAAATTAATCAATTTGAAAAAGAATTCAATTTCAGATGTAAAGCAGCTCTACAATAGTGTCGTCATTCAACTCGATTCAGATTCAATGTTGATTCAGTTCAGACTGTCACTAGGCAGCACCCTAACTGTGGTGTATCTTAGGTTTGAGGTGGAGCACGTTCTGTCGGAGCCTACAGATTCTTGGAGAGGCAGAAGAGGGCGGATAGATGCTTGTATGCTGCAGAACTTCCTGGAGAGACCAGAAGACTCCAAATGTCTAGTGTGTGTGTGCGGCCCAACTGGATTCACAGAGTTAGCAGTGCAGTGAGTCATTGTTTTAATGGCTTACATATATACATTTGAGATATCTGAAGCTGTTTGAGGCATTTTTTTTTTACTTTTTGGGTAATGCGTTGATTTTTTTTTACTCTATGTATACTTTCTCACAGGTTGGTCAGAAAGCTGGACTTCAGTGAAGAGGAAATTCACATTTTTCAGGGCTGATTGGGACTTTAAAGTGAAAGATGGATTTCACATACTTGCAGACTATCTCTATGCATATAGAATGCACTTTCCATTCATATAGCTGTAATACTGTTCTACTATATCGTCTTATAACTTGTAGAGATCTGATGCCACAATCAGATGCCCTGCACTCTGAGAAACATCAGAAGTTGGTTTCTTAACATTTTATTTTATTTAGTTTCCCATTTGAAGTTTGCAGATTTGAACAATGCAGAATAATTCTGCTAGGTTTGTTTATGCAACGATGAAGATATTTGATTGTTTTCTGCATTTCATATTTATTAATGACTTGGAAGATTTCGAGCACTTTGTGTAATGCAGCTACAACATAATTGAGAAAGCAATCCATGCAACAGATTTTGTTGTTGTGTCTCTATTAAGCAAATTAAAAATGATCAGTTAGTCAGGATGCATGAGATGGGTTACTTTACAAGTATAGCTATTGCTGTTTGGAAATGCTAATCTGATTGCAGAATTAATAATGTTTCTCAGTGTGTGTACCGACTATTCTAATGGTAAATTATTATTTATGGTAAATGATCGACCTGGAACGCAATTCCCAACAGAAATGTATATTTTGTGCCTCTCGTGCTGTTGTGTTTCAACTGAAATCTGTAAACTTGTATGACAGGCCTGATGTCAGTTTAGAGGAGGCTGAAAACTATTATAGCAAAACACTTTCTGTTATACCAGCAAACCAGGTTGCTCTGAAAATGTATCTTCATGCATTGTTTATTGCATGATACTTGATATTATGTGTTTGATACATTGCAGTCAAAATATTTATATATTGAAGAAAGCTCTGAAATATGATTGATTTGTAAAAACTGATAATTATTTGACTAGTCAACCACTGATGGCTTCCAACAGAAAACTTTAACCGGATTGTTCTATCAGTGCTCACATTCAAGGGTAGGATGAGATGTGGCTTAAGCTGTAAGCAGCAAGAAATTGAATTAAATGGTTAAAAATACACCTGATACACCTACTCTTTTGATTTCTGCTGCTATCTTGTAGTCTGAAACAAATCTTCTCGCCTACAAGAAGAATGTTATTAACATTGGCAAATATTACAGGACAATTTATTCCGATCATCAAAATCATTAAATAAAATGCAATTTAATTTGACTTGTACACGATTCATACTTTTAATGAAATTAAAGTAGTTCACCCAAAAATTAAAATTTAGGCCAGCTAAATTGCAAATGTGAATTTATCTTCATCGGAACAGATTTGGAAAAACATTAAAACATTTACTCACCAGTGGATCCTCTGCAGTAAATGGGTGCCGTCTGAAAGAGAGTCTAAACTGCTGATAAAAAAAATATATATATATTTATACATATATACATATATATATATATATATATATATATATATATATATATATATATATATATATATATAATAAAATAAATTAATGTTAATAACACACTTTTTTAACTCAAACCTGTCAGTCCTATAATGTCAGTGAATGGGAATCATGGCTTTGAGAGTCATAACACATACACGAACAAAACTGAATGAAACCCTGCGGCTCGTGATGATGTGTAAAAACACAAAACGATCGGTCTGTGCAAGAAACTGAATAGTATATTGTTTTTTTACCTCTTATCTTTACCGCAGTGTCTGAACTGTCCTGAGCACATTCGCGTCTTCTTCTTCAGCATGTGCATAAGACGTCTTCTTCTTCTTGCTTTACAGCAGATCACAAACTTACATTACCGCCACCTTTACGTTAGTTGGCCAGTGACACTCCCAATTTAGATTGTAGATAGAGTGTCAATGGTCCATTTAAGAGCATGGTGATGGTAATGCATATAAGTCTGCGATCAGCCGTAAAGCAAGAAGAAGAAGATCTTAGAAGATCAACATCTTGATCTTAGAATTAAGAGTGTTTTCTACAAATAATTTTATGATCGTTCGTTTTTGTTTCACTTGCATTCCCCGAAAATGCACTTAAAGCAATTGCATGTAACTGTGCTTTAAGTGCTACTTAGGAGTCGTTATCTGTTTGTCAAGTGCTGGAATATTACCTAATAGAATGACTCGTAATTAGTACACGCTCGTTTATTGAAATTTTAACCTAATGCTGGGTTCCAGACATTTTTTTGACATATTTTTAGACATATTTTAAACCCTTAAGTGGAAAGAGGCTTTTATTTAAATATTGTGGCTCATTCATCCAATTTGGATGAGTTTCATTCTAATTGGTCAAGGACCCTAATTATTTTTATGACTAGCAGCTTATGATTCCATTATAATGTTGAAATTCAGACAAGTAATGAGTTTAAATTAAATTTTTATATGAAATCACCTACTAGAGACAGCCATTGAATACTATGGGCCTAAAATGCGTAATTTTCTTTCAGGTATACTTTGTAATTGAAGGTGTGCATAAAACATATTAGCACATTGCACATTCAAAAATATGATTTTCAATAAAAAAAAGGGGGAAAATAAATGCAGAAATATTCACATAGGACACTAATAACACAACTATATGCATGAAACCACTCAGAAAAAAAAAAATGTGCACCAATGGGTCAACAAAGCAAATTAGGATAACTGTCTCCAAAGAATGTTGTGGAATTAAGTTTTGGTAATTGCATTTTGATTGTTAATTTATATGTTTCTAACACATTTATAATATAATTTGGTGTTTCACTCTATTTTATGTTTCCTTGTTACAGTGAATTGATACAGTACTTGCCAATTTGTATTAACTACATGTATTAACTATATGGTAAAGGTTAGGATTAGGGTTTTGGTTAGGATGAGTGTTTTGGTTTAGGGTTAGTTATGGTTAATTCATTTTATTACTATAGCAGTACATCTAATGTGTAATACAGACTTTTTAAAATAGCTTTAGACAACAGGTTCAGTCCTTGAATTTTACTGGTCAGACTGTCTTCCAGGAGTGCTGATATAGGACATCTGGTTCATCAAGTGGAAGTAGTGGCCTAGTGGTTAGAGAGTCGGACTCCCAATCGAAAGGTTGTGAGTTTGAGTCCCGGGCTGGCAGGAATTGTAGGTGGGGGGAGTGCATGTACAGTTCTCTCTCCACCCTCAATACCACGACTTAGGTGCCCTTGAGCAAGGCATCGAACCCCCAACTGCTCCGGGTGTGTATTCACAGTGTGTGTGTGTTCACTGCTCTGTGTGTGTGCACTTCGGATGGGTTAAATGCAGAGCACAAATTCTGAGTATGGGTCACCATACTTGGCTGAATGTCACGTCACTTTCAACATTGAGACTTCTGTTTGTATCGTCCCCAGACAAGAGTGTTACTCTTTTTCACTAGTGGTGGGGAATTTTCAGATATTTTGACAATTTCTATAGAACGCACGTAACTCTCTATGAGTCATTGAATCATTTATTCAACCCATTTGTTCAAACCACTGATTATAATCAGTAGTGAAACAAGTGACTATGAGTCAATGAACCAGTCACACAGCCAATTTGTTTAAAACACTAATCATTCAGTAATAATAATAATTTAAAAAAAAAACTCAAATTCCATATTATACTGCAGAACTAATTGACATTGCCTCAAAACATCTGCAAGACACATTTAATTATTTATATTGAGTACAAGAACTTGAAGTCATGAAGCTAAACACTCTGGACTGCACTTTTCATGTTGGTTTGTAATGCAACATCACCTTAATAAAGCTCACTGTAAAGACAGAGGCCATGCTGAGCTTCTGCAGAGCTTCAAGAAAACATACTAAAAACATTGCATTCCCACACGTTCCGGTCTAAAATTAGACGAGAAATCATTTAACTCTTTTAATTTGTCCTTTCCAGAGGAAGTGTTGTTATAATGCCAGATTTAACTGTATTCTTGTAAAATTCTTAAAATGTGATTTCTTGAGACAAGTTTCACATAAAGACCAGGCAGTGATTTTACTGATTGGCTTTCTTCTTACTTGGAAAAGGTAAGTACCATTTTCTCTCATTCATTGTAATACCAGTGGTCCGTTTAACCTATAAGCAGTCCCTAGCAATTCTGCAGAAAGTTAATAATGATTTTTTTTTTTTCTTAGTTTTTTTGCTAATCACTTTTAAAAACAGATCTGTCGTGTGAGCCAAATCCATCAGCTGTGGTTCCGAATGCATATTTTTGTATGTTTGTACATAAGCTCAAAATCAAAATGAAACACAAATTCTTAAAAAAGAAGCACATAAACAGGAAATGGATGAATCTGAGTTTAGGTATGATCAGTACCCCTGAGCTCTAAAGATCTAAGCATAGGAAATTCTTCCCAAAGTTCTTCATTCTCCTCACTCTCAGTGAAACTCTGAGGGAATGTGCTGAAGCGTTGTACTTTGGAAACACTGCCGCTTGGTGACACATTCTCATACGGTGGGGGGCTGCAGGGGTCGTCCGCTCCTAACAGAGGCTGTGTGGATTCGGAGCGAACGTAGGGTGGCCGACAGGATGAATGGTTTTGATATGGACCACTGAAAACCACTGTGGCATAAGGAACAGAATCCCTGTCATTCTCCGAATCGTATTGGACACAGGTCTGCAATGAGGAATGACATTCATCATAACTGTTGATGTCGCGTGACCACTGGCTCTCCTTGACATAGTCACTCTTGAACGGCTCTTTCTCATCCAGATCAAGAAGACTGAAGCGGGACAGGTACACTAACACAGAATCCTTGTCTTCTACAAAGGAAGGAATGCCCTTGGACAAAATCATGTTGAAATATGAATTAATCAGGCATGTTTGATTGACTTTTAAAGCCATTTGATTATTAACCATCAAACTCTCTTTCAGATATTGATGAAAATAATAACCATACCTCCATTGAATATGTGGTGGTCCACTTCTTAATGCTGCTGTTGGCAGGATCAGGAATTATAGGCCACAAACACATCTTCACCCTAGGAAAAATCAGACAGAAATTTAATTATATATATACACACACACACACACACATTTTTTTTTCTGACCTTAATAAACAAGAATAACAAGCAAAAAAAGCATGTGGATGCTCACCGTTCAGTTTTCCCAAAACATGCAAACACAACAATGATGAAAAGTGATAACCCAATGTATATTGGGATAACAAACATCGTCATTTCAATTCCATCTGAAAAATATTTTCAATAATCAGTCAAACCAATAATGAAAAAACATGTGTCTGCATATTCATAATTTAAAGTAGTAAAGTCAAAACAATTTGTCTGATGAACTGCATTCACTGAGAGTCTGGTGTACAACCAATGCAAACTTTGCTTTACTATAATTGATTTTAAAATCCAAATGCAAGATATGGTATGTTAATTAAAGGCTCTGTATATACGCTTTTGACTCTAACTACAGCATAAAAATACCATGATATGTTTGCAGATATTTTAGAAACATGCTAAGTTAACATATTTGTTTATCTGAAAAACAATGTCAGTCAATGTGTCTGTCTCTGTTTTGGCTTGTATATATATATATATATATATATATATATATATATATATATATATATATATATATATATATATATATATATATATATATCCTGAACATATAAATGCAATTATGGATATGTATTGTCTACATCTCAATTACATCTCAATTACAATTACATCTGTCTAGTATCTTAATTATAAGGCACATCAATAAACTTTTTTTTTTTTTTTTTGTATACCTCGAATGGTTCCATTTTTCTCATTGGAATGTTCTCTTATAATATTCGACACTGGAGCCACAGAGGATGCTGTAATAATACATGGAAATATAAGTCTGAGCCCACTAGATGGAAGTATCGTATCATAATCCAGCTTTGCTTGCTCTACATCAAGTCCTCAGATTTCCACTGCTGATTTTCATGCACTACACACCTGTCTGAAAGCTGTATGGCAAAATGTATGGAAATCCAATCCCTCTATCGTATTTGGGATAAATAGAGATCTGATAATGTTTGTCAGGCCTTAACCCTGAAATTTGAAATAAAACAGCCATAATTAGATCTGCATGCACTCTGTGAACAACAAACCTTAAGAATATAAAACATTAATCACAAGATTTTATTCATTCATTTTAGTGGCTTTAACGTACTAAATAACTTAGAAAACATTTGTTTCTCATCTCAAAATATGTTCCAAATTATTACTGTAGTGTTAATGATAAGAGATCAGGAGAAACTGAACTTCACTCATTATGCCCCAAAAATCCAATCTGACAGTTGTTTTTCAGCTTAATTCCAGTCTTTACTGTCACATGATTCTTCAGAAATCATTCTAGAATGTTGATTTGCTGCTCAGTTCTTATCAATAATAAGCACCTGTTAGTATGGTACTGGAGATGTTTTTGTCCATCAGAATGAAGGACAGGGGAGCTTCCGGCATCTCATTCAGAGATCTCCACTCAAGCACATATCCTGTGACTGTGTGGGACGCTGGTGTCCCTCCCCACACCAACAGCACGGACGTCTCGGACTGGGGATGAACACTGAAATTAGAGACAGAGCCCAGCCCTAAAACAACACAATAAGAAGTCATCAAACATTAGCATTTCATTGGTAATGCACATCAGAAATATCACACTTCCAGCAATCAAATACCTTTTTTCCGATACACCAGTACTTCGGTATGATCCGAGCTTGCCGCTGCGTTAGTGGCTCTCAGGTAAACCTTTTCAACCTTCTCGGTAAGATTGAAAAAGCAGTGGCTTTCTTGCGTAATACACAAATTCCTTTTTGGTTCCATTGATTCAACAATGTATGACAAATTCCAGCCGTTGGGCCGGAAATTTTCTGAGGGCTAAAATGAGATAACAGAGGTGAAAGGGAAAGTTACAGGCTTAACTCTCAAAGATCCAAAGATCAATTGATCTCCATCACTCTCTCTCTTAAAATAACACTGGTGTGTTCATGGCATGATAAAGGCAATAACTTCTAAAACTTGCTTACTAATAAAAATTAGTAAGCAAAGCTGATCACACTTTCATATCACACAATCTGTGGCTATATTTTTTTGTGTTGCCGTTTATTTTAAGGGGGAGGGGTATTTATACTTTACAAATATGAACATCTTTCAGATGTTCAGATCTTTCATTCAATAACTGTCTGGTCACATGTGTGTAGGTGTGTATAATACAGTATAGCATGTAGTACCCTCACTGTAAGCCTAGAATATATTAGACATTTTCCAAGTTGTGTCAGGACTGTCAGAGTGACTCTCACCTTCCAGTAGAGCTGTGCATTCTGATCATCCACTTTAAGCCATGTGTCCAGGCTGCCAGTCGGAGCTGATAAATCAAAAAGTAACAACTATTTAATTTTTTGCACGGATAATTATGTTTTGGAGAAGACTTCAGAAGTGGTGAAACAGAAATATAGTTGTATAGGTTTCAAGACAAATTTTTGCTGAAATACTTATTGTCTTCATGTCAGGGCAATTCTGACTATTACTGTGTGGGTGTGTATGTGTACTAGTATATAAGGTTTATGAAGACACAAATCTGTATAATTACATGGGTACTATAACGTAAACATGGTTTATAAGGGCACTTTTTTTCTAGCAGAAAGCAGAATAGCAGAAAGCTTTGTGTGATAGATAGGGTAGATATGGGAATGTCCCCATAAAACAAGGAAACCCAGTGTGTGTGTGTGTGTGTGTGTGTGTTTGTGTGCGTGCATGCGTGCGTGTGTTTTGTCACACATTGCAAGTACAATTCGAACATGCACTCTATGAATTAAATGAAAATAGCTGATTTTTAAGGGTGCTTGTTAACACCTTTATTACCTCTCATTGATAATAATAATGATTTTTTTATTTTTATTATTGTGATTATACAAAATCAAGACAGAAATGTACTACCACTGTTATGATACAATTTAAAAATCAAAAATAAACTGCACTTTGAAAATTAATATTTGATAAATGTCTATATGGAGTCTGTCTTTAGTTGAGAACATATTTATATGCCTTTTGTTACAAATTTTGTAATTTGATGAAAACCTACAATATAATCTTGAAACTGTAATGCTGTGTTCCCAAATGCACATATGCAAAGTTCATGTTGGACAGCATCGACTGCAAACAAGACACTGGATCAAAATATAACACAGTGCCACACTTTACTCTGAAACACAGTGCATGAGACCATTTTAGATTTGAAATGTATACTCAGAGACAAATCAAGACATCGCAATTTCAATTTTATTTTCATTCTATTTCTTTTAATTAGACATTTTTTGATTTGAGTAATTCTTAGCTTTTTGTGAACTCATGAAGCCCCTGCTCTTCCTCTGCGAAAATGTTTGGGAAACCTTGTTTGGGAACCAATTATCTGTATTTACAATTAACTATGACTTTTGCCACAATAAACTCATATTTTGCTGCTTATTAATAGTTAGTAAGGTGGCTGTTGGTCTCAGTCTCAGACATCATGCCCATAGAACATTGACTAAATGTCTGATGCAAATGACATTCAAAAGTGGAAACACATCGTCATCAGATTGGTTGAATTATACAGGATTTCCGGAAGACATGCGTGTTGCGTTCTTTAACGTTCCACCTGGAAACAAAGATGACATGGCGTCAAACCCCTTCACGAAAGAAGAAAGCCGCTGTGTTTACAGCTGTGATGACGAGCGTTTATCAGGATCAACTGCATGCTGGATACCATATTTTCCGGACTATAATTCACACTTTTTTTCATAGTTTGGATGGTCCTGCGACCTGCGATAGTCAGGTGCGACTATATTTATATATATTAAAGGGACAATAAGTAACTTTTTAGGTATTTTATTATCTAAAATCAATATTTTTATTCATAAATATGCCCTCAATGGTGTACAAATACATATGCCAATGTTTAAACTAATCCTCGTAAATGAAGAATTTATTATCTTTATATACATGGGACGGGTAGGTCGACGGAGGCTTCCATGTAGTTCCGCCATCTTGCAAAACTATAATAGCAGAGAGGGACAAAAAGTACTAAGCCAACGCGTTTCTACAACGCGTTTTTGGTCAGAGCCAGAAACGCAGGTGCAGAGCAGTGAGAGGCGCTTGAAACTGCACCTGCAAGTTTAAAAGTCTGGATTGCATTCTTATTATGGACCATACATATGCCACGCCACAGGAGAAGAAAACATCATCGCCAAAACAGTCAAAAATAGAACGTAAAAGGAAACGTGACCGTAGATTACAGAAAACAAGAGTTAATGTCGGGGAAGCTTTTTCTAGGTGGAAAGAGCTAATGCTTGATAAAGATTTCAAAAGAGACGCTGAAGTGGCCAGTTTTCTTCTCGACAGGTAAGTCAGTGTTACAATCTATATTACAATATTTTTTTTTATTTCTAACAATGCACATTATTCAGAAAATATAATGAATAAAGAAGACATAACTACTAATTACAATATTTCATGTTTTCCACAGTCAGTAATTCATACTGTAACATTCGTTTTTATGGTCATGTTGCTGTTTGTTTGAAATAACACACCTGTTCACCTGAAGGAAAACTCGACGAAGTGCTATTAGAAGACATCCTGTCAAAGCTTTTTGGTACATATCGCCTACCGTAGATGCAACGCGCATTTGAAAAAGCGAGGCGCTGGAGAGCAAAATTAGTTTGAATGCAAAATACAATTTCACCACTAGATGGGAGTAATTCCTACTTAGTGTCCCTTTAATTTATCAAAATTAATTTGACATGAACCAAGAGAAATGAACCAAGAGAAAACATTACCGTCTACAGCCGCGAGAGGGCGCTCTATACTGCTCAGTGCTCCTGTAGCCTACACTGAGCAGCATAGAGCGCCTTCTCGTGGCTGTAGACGGTAATGTTTTCTCTTGGTTCTTGGTTCTAAATAAATGAGACTTATAGTCCAGTGTGACTTATATATGTTTTTTTTTCCTCGTCATGATGTATTTTTGGACTGATGCGACTTATACTTAAGTGTGACTTATAGTCTGAAAAATACAGTATGTGAAATATTTAAAGTTTGCGGCACAGAATCCTTAAAATACTTCCGAGAGTTTTACACACTGGTCTGTTATTGTAGTGACATTTCCACACCCCGAACATGCCGCTGAACAAAATGAGCTGTGATTGGTTGTTTGACATGACGGTTAAACGGCCTCATGGCCGGGCCTTGGCCAAAGAAAGCTGCCATGAATTCCAGACCTACAGGTTTCTGTAGTGTAGTGGTTATTACGTTCGCCTCACACGTGAAAGGTACCCGGTTCAAAACCGGGTGGAAACAATGGCTAATATTTAAGGGAAGTTGTGGCCTAGTGGTTAGAGAGTTTGACTTATCTGAGGGTTTGAGTCTTGTGCCATCAATACCACGACTGAGGTGCCCTTGAGCAAGGCATCGAACCCCCAAACTGCTCCCCGGGCACCGCAGAATAAATGGCTACCCACTGCTCCGTGTGTGAGTTCACTGCTGTGTGTGTGAACTTTAGATGGGTTAAATGCAGAGCACAAATTCTGAGTATGGTCACCATACTTGCCTGAATGTCACGTCACTTTTTTTTTTTTTTTTTTAGCCATCAGTCAGATACTAGGGAGTTGTTTGATTAGGTATGGAGTTGATTAATGAATCTAAAATAAGTTATTGCAGAATAATGCATTAATTATTCTTTAGAAGTACTAATAAAGAACAGTAGTGCTAGTAATATGGACGCTAATAAGCAACTAGTAAACAGTGAGAAAGGATCCCTAAACTAAAGTGTTGCCCAGTAATTTATTGTAAGATACTAACTTCTTACCCTTCATAACGGTGTTGGCTATTTTTGGATCGCTCCATTCACTCCATTTACTCAATGTACTATACTTCACTCGCATTGTGGTGCTGTAATTTGTACCATGAAAAAGGCCACATACATTTATTTTGCCTCCATTTTTTTTTGTGAAGGGCAAAACCTGTAACAGAATGAATATTTAAGTCACTTTCTGAAAAACAACAACAAAAATGACAAACAATAAAAATGTACAAACAGTGCCATTATAGACAAAAATTATTGTGTAAAGCAATCACTTACCAACTCTTTGTTTTGCTGGTTGTCTACTGTTTTCAGTCTCAACTCTAAACTGATGGCAGTCATCAACCATTGCTCAGATTTTCCAAGACTCCAGTTGTAATTTAAGCAGCCTGCAACATCTGCTTCAATCCTGTTAATCTCTGGAGGGTCGAATATTGCTGAAATACAATGCATGAAATGAACAGCACATACAAGCCAATAACCTCCAGGACTACTTACGATTATTAGCAACTGTAACATACAATTTTTGCATAAAATAAACATTTTTAAAAGATAATGTGAATGGTCTACTTAAGGCAAAATTTCATTGGCTACAGAACAACTGAATTAGACCCACTCCACAAGATATTGAAATGTAAATATAGTCATATTAATATGACTAGACATTGATCTGAAGTTTGAAATTGGAATACTGAATTTCCTGAACTGCAAATCAAATCACTTCTTACTTTATTAGTACACCAACATAATACATAATTCATTTTGACTAATTATTATTAAACATGCATTTAAAAAAATAATGTCAATAATACTATTGTCCGATATAAATAAACACATTAAATAAACATTTAGAAACATTTAAATCTATTGATTATGTAGTATTTTGGAAACAACGTACAACACAAAGATGAGAATTATTACTATAATGAAAATGTTGTTCTGCTCCATTTTGAATAAGAGCAAACAAATTAAGTAGCCTATTTATTAATTATGGTGCACAAAATGTCCATTCCATTTGAATCCATTTGTATTTAAAAAATAATTCAACATCCTCTATGTTAATGCACATTTACACATTCAGCAAGTGAATAAACTGAAAGCTAAAAGCTGAACAAAAATAATGATATCTAAATTAAATTCTGAATGGAGCACAGTCTGGTTAAAGCCACTAAATCCACATTAGTTCAGAATTCTTGATTATTCTTGAGGAATAAAGCTCATTGCTCTTCTTACCTGTTTCCATTGGGATCAGCTTCAGGGTTTCAGAGGTGACATTCCCAAAGACATTCACCGCTGTCACATTTATCTCCAACACTGAAAGTAAATTATATGATAGCCGTGGAATCAAGTAAAAATGCTCTCCACGTGGTATACGATATTGTTCACTTGGAACCTTTTTAGCTTTGACCCTGGAAATTGAAGAGAGACAAAAGTATAAATATCACAATTCAGATTAAATTTACTATGAGCATAAGCACAAAGTCACAATGTCCTGGTAATATGTAAATCTCAAAATAATAAAATATTAACAAAGAATAAATTATATTGTACACTATACTTTCTTTTTTAAAGCGATTAATCCATCAACAAGCTGCATTTCTGAAAATGTCAGTAGAAATTCGTACCTAAATATGTTAAGTGTATAATTTGTAGAAAGAATTTCCCTTTCCTGACCAGGATCCCACTTACACAGGAATACCTTTTTTTCAGGTCTTAGATTCAAAGAACAGCTCAGGTTTTTAGGAATGGATGGAGGATCTAAAAAAAATAAAATAAAGCAGAATCAAGTGAGCTTGGACTACACAGTGAATAGTCTACATTACATTTTTGGAAATGTCATCTAGTAGATAAACTGTGAATTTAAAACTGACTTTATTCAGAGCTGGCAACATGTAAATGGAAACAAGAATATGAATGACAGAAATACAGTCTGTCAAAGATAGGTTTTGCTGGTTAAACAATCAGCACCAACATCTACCCCAGATAATCTATTAAATATGGACCCTGGTTAAGCTCCATGACTGTATTTATTTAGTAGTTAATAACATAGTTTGTATTAAATTATTATTATATAAAAGATCCTCACATCCCACTTTCACTTGCACTCCATTGACAATTTGGCATTTCTCCTCTTCACACACAGCGCAAGCAATGGATGTGTCTGTGTCTAGACTAGGTATGATTACACCATATGTCCCGTTACTCTCCTGGTAAGAGAGATTGCTGGGGTCAAAACCGTTGTTAATTTTCCATGCCACATGGAAGTCTTTGCCTTTGGTCAGTGTGCAGTCATCCTTGATGGAGCAGGACACTGACACGGGTGAACCAGAGCGCACCACTTCAGCAGGAGTGTGAATCGTAGCACATGAAGAAGCTTGAATCACTGCAGATAATAAATGTGTGGCATTTTAACATCAAGAATCAGTGTTTGAAAGCACAATCATAAGCAAAGTCAGCTAAAGAAATTGGGCTAGCTAGCATAAAAATAGCTACACAAGTCTTGTGACTTTGAATGGTTTCAAAATGTCTGGGAAATCTTGGCATGACATCAGAAAAACCCATTAATTGGTTTGTATAAACAGTATATCTATACCAATAGGGATAGATAGATAGATAGATAGATAGATAGATAGATAGATAGATAGATAGATAGATAGATAGATAGATAGATAGAATCATATGAGATTTCTTCACCTTTTATCAAGGCATTTACAAATATCCACAGCACAAGTAGAAGCCAGACTGATGCCATGGTTATGACGACTGAAAAAAAAAAAAAAAAAAAAGTATATATATATATATATATATATATATATATATATATATATATATATATATATATATATATATATATTGTTGAAATATTGTTACCATTTCAGAAGAATTACAAGTCATACAAATTACAAAACCTTCACCTTTCTAATATGCGATTTGAAAGTTTCTAAAAACGAAAGTGTGGGACGTTATAGGAAAATAAAGTAATTAAAGGAAATCTAGAAATCTAAAGCTTTATTATTGACCAATAATGTCCAATTGAAATGGTTAATTAAAAAAAAAAGTAATTCAAGTTTGATTTAAATATTTTCTTATAAAGTACACAAAATCTGTAGACAAAAGTATACTGAAAATAAACATACCGTTTAAAGCAAGTATATAAATAACGTTAGAAGTGTTTATTCAATTTAGAGTGGAAACATAAACATGAATAAAATACATACTTTAAGGTGTTCTGCATCTGTAGGTTCTCTGGTTCACATTTAAACTCCTGTGTAATTACTGCCCAGTGAGGTCTGGTGCGCAGTTGAGGTTTTCTTTGAAAAAAAAAAAAAAAAAAATTCCAGCTGCTGTTCTGAGAATGATTTCTCTGCTCTGAAAAGTCACTGCTGTCAGCCCTTCCGTGGGATTTCATTCTTATACCATTCTGAACCACGAGTACAACTGAAGCAGGAAATGTCAAACTCTTGTGAAACCATTGTACACTTGTGTCTGTCTCTGCTCACAATTTTTAACTCTTACTTATGAGGAAACTTTAACAATCTCAGTATATTTAATACAATATATTTATGAAAAAAAATGTGTAATAATAAAAATAAAAATAAAAATAAACTCACTGGCCACTTTATTAAGTACACTTGCAAGTACTGGGTTGGATCTCCTTTTTGCTTTCAGAATTGCCTTAATTCTTTGTGCCATAAATTCAACAAGGTGTTGGAAACATTCCTCAGAGATTTTGGTCCATAATGACATGATAACATCATGCAGTTGCTGCAGATTTGTAAGTTGCACATCCATGATGCGAATCTCGTTCCACCACATCCCAAAGCTGCTCTACTGGATTGAGATCTAGTGACTGTGGAGGCCATTTGAGTAACGTGAACTCAGTGTCATGGTCAAGGAACCAGTCTGAGATAATTTGAGCTCTGTGACATGATGCATTATTCTGCTGGAAGTAGCCATCAGAAGATGGGTACACTGTAGTCTTAAAGGGATGGACATAGTCAGCAACATTACTCAGGTAGACTGTGGTGTTTAAACAATGCTCATTTGGTACTAAGGAGCCCAAAGTGTGCCAATAAAATATCCCCCACACCATTACATCACCACCAGCAGCCTGAACCATTGAGATAAGGCAGGATGGATAAATGCTATCATGTTCTTTATGCCACATTTTGATCTTACCATCTGAATGTGGCAGCAGAAACCTGATTTCTATGCACAGATATGGAAATAGCAAAGACTTTACAACTATTCATTGCTTCACTCATTGGCCACAATCTTCACAATCTACCGAGCTCTCTTCAGCATCACCCTGGAAACTGAGGCTAACCTGCACCTGCTCATCACGGGTTGAGAAGCCTCGCAAACTCCGCTACCTGACCCCCGTGTCCAGGCAACACAGTTACTACTCAGGATGACAGCTCACAATGACGTAACGATGTATCTCCAGATGTATCTCCAGATGTTCCAGGAGGCATGGCCCAAGGAGGAATGGGTGCGCATAGTTGCCCCACTGCTCATGGGAGAGGCTCACCGAGCGTACTTCGCGCTTCCCCCTGAACAAAGTACCTCCTAAGAGGGCTTACGGAAGGAGATCCTGGGCCGGATGCGCTGTCTCCAATCAGCGCTACCCAGCTGTTCAATGAGTGGACCTTCGACCCGTGGCAGCCGGCCTGGGCTCAAGCCGCTAGCCTCTCCTGTCTGGCCCAACACTGGTTGCTGGCCGGGGGTCCCACCATACACCAGGTAGCAGAATGCGTTGTGGTCGACTGCCTCCTGCGTACCCTTCTCTGCCCACTACATCAGGCAGCCGGTATGCAGAACCTGGCCAATGTGGATGAGCTCGTCGAGGCCATAGAGCTGGCCATAGAGGCCACCCAACACCGGGAGGTAGGGGAGAGTGCGCCGCCGTTTCCCTGAAGGGTGGTCCTAGAGCGGCGCATGCCGGAGGGCATCCAGCGACTGGTTAGCAGGTCGGCGGTTCCCGGCCCTCAAGATGAGCCCATGATGAGCCAGAGAAGTGCCTGCGCGGCGGGTTACCACCACTGTGCCAACTGGCATAGTAGACGTCCGGCTCGTCAGGGACCAACCAGTGCTGGTCCTCCTCAGAAGGGACTGGCCAGGGTTCGACCGCCTGAGTGCGCTGAGTGGCGGCCGAAAATAAGCGGGACTGGGACTAGATGCTCCCCTACGTGTTCTTTGGCGTTGGAGAAATACCTCAGGCCTCCACCGGTTTTCCCCCGTTCGAGCTGCTCTTCGACCGACAGCCCCACGGTCTGCTTGACATCATCCAGGATGATCATTGCCTGCAAGTTCTTGGCCACCTGGCAAGGTCCCTATACAGTCATGGAAAAGGTCGGCCCCATTACGTACCATGTGCGGCAACCAGGTAGAAGGAGGGAAGATCAGCTCTACCACGTCAATCTTCTGAAGCGCTGGGTCGGGCCGGCGCCACAGCTCTCCGCCTACACCGGCTCGACTCCCGTTGTTGTGGAGCTGCAACACCTGGTCAGTCAGTTTCGGAACTACACAGAGCTGGCCTGACCCAGAACCCCCAGAAGTGCCATCTGGCCGTCTCCAAAGCGAAGTACTTGGGATACCAGGTAGGTCGCGGCCTCATTAAACCTCAAGAGAAGAAAGTGGCAGCTATCCTCTCCGTGCTGCGCTAGGTGGTTCCTAGTGCTCCAGGACTTCAACTTCACCATGCAACACCGAGCGGGGACAGCCAATGCCAACGTTGACGAACTCTCCCACCTATGGTCAGCTTTCGCAGGTCTGTCAGGCTCCACTCCCCACCCTCCCCCAATCTCCTCGCTTCTCCAGAGGAACAGGACGATGCTTAGGGGGGTGGGGGGAGTGTGACACGTGTCCCGAGCTCTCTTCAGCGTCGCCCTGGAAACTGAGCAGACACACCTGCACCTGCTCATCACGGACTGAGCGGCCACACCTGCACCCCATCAGCTGCTACTCATTTAAACCCCGCAAGCGGGCACAGAGGTGAGAGATTTCTCCGCAAGACTCGGCTAACCCTTTCTTTCATTGTGCCCACAGAGATCAGCGAGTGACCGCCAGCCCCAATGCCCACGGGAGATCACGGTCCCACACTGCACCGGTGCACCCATAGCAAAGAAGCCGAGCACCGAGTACCAAACCGCCTCGTGACAACAGCCTTTCACCACCCTTCTGATTTGATTAAAGGAATAGTTCACCTGAAACTAGTTAAAGAAACAAACAAATAAATAAATAAATAAAAATGACCTTAAAAAAATATTGATGTGTTTGTTTATCTGAATATTTTTTTATTAATTTAGCATTTCATTACTTGCTCACAAAGCGATCATCTGCAGTGACTGGGTGCCATCTGAGAAACAAACTCATCTACAACTATTTTCTTACAAAGTAATTTTTTTTTGTGTGAACTATTCCTTAAATGAATAACCTAATCATGTAATTCATTTAATTATTAATTTAATTTTTATTTTTTATTTTTTTTAGTTTGTACATTTGTCTACATTTTCTCGCTGGAGCCTCCAGGTTAAAGAGAACTTCAAGAATTGAGCTCCTGGTTTAAGTGGAGAATAAGGTAAAATTGACTTATCTGTATTGTTTTGGGTTTCTTGTTTTATGTGATGTAATAATGGGTATTAGTTTGTATGTGATTTGATGTGATTTGTTTTTTTCACGGTTTATTTGTAGTCAACATTTTAAGCCAGGAAGCTACACCTTCCGCAAATCTCTATGCCCTCCTGGGATACAAGGACAGAGATAGCTGCTCTGGGGAGAGAGGGGAGAGAGATGTCTTCACCATCCCCCAAAGGGCAGGTTCCTCTCTCTCTGAGTCGCCTGTCTTGGGCCTCTTGCACTTCTGCTCATCGCCAGGTTTGACAGGGACCAGGACAGGTGGGTCAGCCTGCCTACACCCAGCTCCACAGCACTGCTTGCTGGAAGCAGCAACTGCTCGTCGGGGCAGGGTGTGATGAACCGCCTCAACCTGGGACGGAGGAGGGACAGAGTAGGTAGAGGAGTGATGGTCCCATGAGGTTTGGTTCCCCTAGGGGTATGGTTCCCCTAGGGGTATGCCACCACTGAAACCCTCAAACCACCTGTGCTACTTCTGGAAATAGCCCTTGTCTGGCAGCCACCAGGATGAGCACTACATCGCAGCAGAGGCAATGGGGCTCTGCCCCCCTGGAGGCAATGGAGCCTGGCTCGCTGCTCCGAGATGGTCAGCTTACTGCAATGGAAACATGACTCATCTGCGAACCCCACCTCAGCATGTTTAATGCCCAGACGCGTGAGGCCGCGAACGTGACCATCACCTGGCGCCAGGTAACGACCACATCTTTAAAAAGATGTTCTGTCATCTTACCATAGACGAAACTGTGTATGATCTTTTAGAGAAATAGGCTCTTTCAGGGAAATGCTCTTTTAGGTGCTGAGACGCACAGGGGAAATGAAGTGCACAGCCTGAAGTGCTCAACCCACTCGACTCATGATCAACCATCTCATAAGTAGTGTCTGACAACACAAGGGGCTCCCTAGAGTGCGCTGAACTCATCACACACAAAGCAGGTTGGTAGGAGCAGAAAGAAGTTGACACTCGTCTCCGAAGCGAAAAGCTGGTATGTGTTGCACCTGACGCTTTTTTATGCTTACGCTGTCATCAGGGGCAGCTGGAAGCAATATTTGCAAGCCTATGTGCATTGGCTTGTTTAGTTTACACTCAAATTTGATTGGTCTCTCTAAGCAAGATCCCAATTTGTCAGTCAACGATGTGACATCAAGAGTGACCGACTGAAGGGAAGCGCTGCATTTTTGCGTTTTTACACAATCAAAAATTATATATTAAAATATTAAACAGACGTTTACTTCATCTTAATTACAAGCAATATAAACATATATGGTAAAAATGTGCCCTTTACCTTTGATAGATCACAGTTATGAATTAAAGTGCTACAACCTTTGCAGGGGTAGAAACACAAAACTCTTACTTACACTCACACTCTCACAGACTCTCTCTTTCTCACACATGCACATACACCCACAAACACACATACAGAACACATACTAATAGCAGTCCCAGACAGTACGAGGACAGAGGGAATGTACAGGATTTAAAATTCCCACACTTTTATTAGCCCTGGGTTCAGTGGACCTGAATATTATGTATGCCATATGAGTGTGCAGGGGGGTGTCAAGTAAGTAGTCATGAAAAATGTGTTCTGATATATGTTCTTCAAAGAAAATGAGCCGAGGCCAATGAGTATGAGTATGAAAAAATTAATTAATCGTATAATTTTTCTTTTGACAAAAAGTGAAAACAGGTCTGGCGGACAAACTTGTCTTCAAATAAACCCGAGTTACATTGGTTAGTTTTTTGTTTCTACTCTAATGTTACAGTATATGTTAATGTGATGATAATAATAATAATAATAATAATAATAATAATAATATAGTAACAGGCCCATACATGATTTCTACCGAACTGGCGAGTTAATTCAGCTGCTGTCCTGTTTATTCTGCTACTTATTACAAAATACAATTGGTCAAACCAATGCAATCAAGCTCCGAGGTATAGCGGTCTGCCAATCTCAAGAGTATACAGCAAACACAAGCAAACCCACTGTATTAAAGTTCTGCTCCATTCTCTGCTTATCAGCGGCTAACATAAAGGCCTTCTATTCTGTGCCACTGCCGCCCAGCATTTCTGCTCCTCACAGGGGCTAATTGCCTGTGGTTCTTTGCAGCCCGCTTGCTAGAGAGCAGTTATTATATTTATAGTGATTTCTTTTGTCACTGTCTGGCATGTTGCTTCAGCAGCACGATTTAATTATGCCTGTGAACACAAATGTGGTCGCCAATTTCAACTTTTCCATTTATGTAGTATTTTTCGGATTTTTTACGTGTTTTTGCCCTTCTCTTGAATTGTTTCCAGGAACTTGATGCAGTTGCTGATGCTGTTTTTTCTTTTAGAGAATAGTTGTTATATCTATCTTGGTTTGTGCTTGCAAAAAAAAACTTAGAAGAATATATTCACAACTTCTCATGGCCCATCCTTTCCTCAGACCACACACTGGTACACAACGTACACTTGATGTAATCCTTGGTTATTTATCTTTAATCGTGTTCTTTAAATATTATTTGTGGCTCAGTGGTAGAGCATTGTGTTGGCAGCAAAAAAGGTTGTGGGTTTAATTCTCAGGGAACACACATCCTGTAAAAAAAAAAAGTATAGCCTGAATACACTGTAAGTTACTTTGGATAAATGCGTCTGCTAAATGCATACACGTAGACGATGTTGAAAATGATAATAAACTAAATCCAAAATCACCATTTGTAATCGCATCATAATCGTCTTCCATTATTGTGAAATCTAAAGTCTCGTTGCACAATGTCAAAAGAGGAAGGGGAAGATTTTCTCAATCTTTCATGTCCTCTTTACAAGACAACATCTAAGAAACTTTCAAAACAAACATTATGAATTTTGCTATTCATTTATATTATATTAATGCAGAGACAGTGGAGACACAATATTTTGTCCTGTAACCAATAGAAAAATATCAAATTTGTCAAACTTTTAATTTTTGGTAAAATATTTTTTGGTAACAGTGCTCCATAACTCATCTAAAGAGTGGCTCATGTAAACAGTGATAACAATATTATAAATATTTATTAATTAATCATAATTATGTTTTATTTATCATTATTATTATTATTATTATTATTATTATTATTATTATTATTAAAACAAACATATGATTCAGGCATTTGGCCTGGTGGTTACTACAAATGCTGTGATGTTATTTTATTAAATTTAATAATAAAAGTAGTATAAGCAATAATTGTGGAGAACCCCATAATGTAATCCTTGATCATTTTCTAACAGTAAGTGTGAACGAGAGAGATACGGTCGTGGAACCAATCCTCACTTTGAAGGTTAACATGTCTGACTCAACGGTCAAAATAGTGCTTCACCAACAATCTCTTGGAAGATAAATATAGTTTCCATTCCTTTTAACATGAAGCCTTTTCTGTGCATTTTTCAGAAAGGAAGCTGGAGACAGATGTGGGCATGAAACAGGAAGTGTTGTAAGAAAAGGGGTCCCTATGTGCTAAAACAACAATGGGTGTGTGATTTTGTGTTAAAGGAGAAGTGTATAATATCTGCACTAAAACACTCTCAGAAAAAAAGGGTGGTGTCGTACCTTTTCAAAAGTTACAGATGTGTACCTCATTTAACCTTAACATTTGCATACTGGCACCTTAAAGGTACATATTAGTGCTTTTTCTATTTTTGGAGTGTAGTGTCATAAAACAGAACACCAAAAATAATGTGGTCTCACTGGAAAAACAATATTCAACTTACATGCAAGCAAAACCTCAAAACCACAGTTTTAGTCATACTTATCTACTGTAGAACCCTTCAAAATCCTACGGTCACTTGACAAAAACAAATGAATCATAGACGGATCAGTTCAAGACACTTCAACTAATAACAATGTTTTTCTTTTCATAATTCAAGGTTCAGGTTTCAAACTACTTTCCAGAGATCTGATTTATGGCGAATCTGAATTGCATCACATTCAATGTAATTATTTTCTCACAATATAAATAAAATGGTTTAGCCAGAAAACTTCTTGTTTTATTGAAAGAGCAAATACTGATCCATGTCAGTGGTTCCCAAACCAGGACAAAATTATTTTGTGTTTCCCTTACAAAACTGGGGAATGCAATATGTTTGCAAGAAAATGCCAATATTTTGAGAGAAAATGCAAATGCTTTGTAAGCAAATGCAACATTTACCTGAGTAACACTATATATATATATATTTGTTTTAGCAAATGCATTGTGTCCTAAAAGCTGCAGTAGGGAACTTTTGACGCTCTAGCGGTTAATAAACATAACTGCTTGCGTCTTGCGGAAGAACATCGTAGCCGGAGCTACTTCTCTCTGTTTATGTCTATGAAGAATCACAAAGGTACTGGGTTACTCTGCCGCGGTACTCCCGAAGCAATCTAAAATAGTCAGAATATAAACACTTATTATAGGTTTACCCTAGTGATTCAGGACAAGCTAAAAACACGGTTTGGAAAATGGATTCATGGTGTACTCGCTTATTATGTTCATTTTCTACATTTTGAACACAAACAAAGTTACGGACCGCAGCTCTGATTGGTTATTTTTTACCGGGAGCGGATGACTTTCTGCAAATGGCAATAGGACCACTGGGAGGAGCCAGAGGAGCTTGATTTTTTCACAGGTTATCTGTCTCATATTCTACTGTCAGGACATAATGACAGGTTTAACAAATATGTAAAAAATATATTTTTACAAAAGTTCCCTACTGCAGCTTTAAGAACACAGTACTTTTGCGATAAAATGCAAATGTTTTGTAAATGGCAAGGTTTCTCTGGAGAGTGCAATACTTAATTCGGATCATCCCAAGACCATCTCATATCTGTGTGCGAACAGTAAGGTTGAAAAACTGGAAAGTAGCTCTGTGCGCTTAACAGCCGTCTTGATGAGAACCAGCCAAGGAGGAGGAGGAGGGGTCAGATAAGCTCAGACTCACGCTCTTGCTACTTACATGCATCCAATCCACTCTTATCTAATAGCTGTCAGAAGCAAGCCACAAAATGGAATTGACTATTGATCTCCTGCTTAGCACAGGTCAGTGGCGATGGCAGGGCTGCATGCGAGGAAGGGCGGGAGGCGATGGACAGCAGGCATAGAACACAAAGGAGTGATAGTGAGGAAACAATAGAGTTTTATTAACCATGGCAGATCTGCAAACCACTGTTGGAAGGAGAGAGAGGCTAAGGGACATTGGGGAAAAGGCTCAGTAAAGATCAGCAGGAGTTTTGGAGTATGAAGACGGTTTATTTCAGGGCTGAACAAATTGAATGTGTCCATTGGATGTTTTGATCAAAAATAAATTCAATTACACAAAAACAAACAAACAAACAAGCAAATGTAAACAATCTGAATGATATTCTGTGGGAATTAAAAAAAAAAAAAAAAAGGTTCTTCTGTAATTATTTGGTGTTAACTATTATTGTAATATCTATTTCCACCTACCATCATTATTTTGGAAATTATTTGAGTCTGGCCAATTTTAGAATGTTTATCATTTAATGTGATTTTTTAATTTTTTAATTTGAACTCTTCACAAGCACTGTTAATTATACAAAAAAAAATAATTTTGTATTCAGCATGTCATTCCTTATAACACATACTTTAAATAGAATAATTAAAATAAAATAAATGTGTAACAAAACTTTCAGTAGACACATACTACACGTGAAAAAATGTAATTTGGGGGTATATGGTAAGTGTATATATTTGGGGAGTAAACTGTATATTGCACTAAATGTCTCTCCAGAACTCACCTATGTGATAACACATTTGCTTATAATATCTGATTGATGAACCAAACTTTAACTCTTTAACTTTTGTCAAGATGATGTTCAACAAGGTGTTAGTTTTGCTAACATATTGACAGCACAATCAGGCTCCCAATATTCCAATTTCTTAAAAGCTACAGCAGCTTTTCACACAATCAATCAACATGTTTTAGAATTCCAATAAAATAATGGGTTCTTAAAATAGTTTATCTCACTGAGACAGTGAGACAAGCCCTCACTCCTTTCATTAACTATCACAGCCAAACAAAACCCTAAGCTTGCTGATAATAATAATTCCCACCTCATTCCATGCTTTCTCATCGAAGCATCAGTCCGACATATGGTGATGAATGGCCATGCTGTTCCATATTCACTCCTTTAATAAAACATAGTTAATTGCCTCACTTTGTTCTGTCAATTATGGTTCCATTTGCGTTCAGGAGAAAGGCTTAAAACCAGCTCCCCTTTCAAGGCAATTGATTTATGAACTGCTCAGCGTAACCTTTTGCATCCACAAAATGTATAGTTTTTTTATTTATTTCTTGATTTTGAAAGGGCCTTTCAGGTGGGAGATGTACGTCTGGAGGCTGCACTGCGGAAGCACAGGCAAAACCTGATTTAATTAATCAAAAACACAAAAACCCCATTGTGAACTACAATCTTGGATAGAAAGCATATTGGAATGTCTGACAGTTTTCCATTTTTTTTTTTCTATTTGAGATTATGGCTTGTCATGGAACTGCATAGGCAAGCCAAACGGTCTCATTGTTATTCATATTACCATAATATGGAAAAATATAGAGAAAGGACGGGAGGAAAAAAAGAGATTGTCATAACATTAACTACTGTACATGCTGCTTAAAGCACAATAGTCCAACCTCTTTTGCTTTTTACCAAACTTTGATTGCATCCCTGAAATTAATTAAACAGGTTAACATTTGAATTCAGCACTGTACAAAGCTCCTGCTGACCTAGAGATACAACTATTGATGAACAACTGAAATTATATTATTTGAAATCAACATTTGTCAATAGAAATCTGTGGAATACTTAATTCTGACAGTAGATGTCAAGTATGAACTGACTCAATTTTTCCTATCTTTGAGAATATTATTTTGTGTGGCACAGATGTGACTGAAATTGCAACGCACTGGAAGGCCAAATGGAAGTGAAATGGGTAGTTGGTCTGACCTCATACTCCAGTTCATCATTCGTTCTGATTATATATTATATATTTGCATACAGCTGAACCTCCTCTGTGGCATCAGCAATGACAACAGGGATTTTCCGATTTTATGGTCATCTCCCCATATATATATATATATATATATATATATATATATATATATATATATATATATATATATATATATATATATTAGGGATGGCATGGTTTGGTGAAAAAAAAAAAAACGAACAGTTCGGTTCACCACACACGGTTCGGCACGCTCTGGGACCACGGTTCAACTTAAATCTTACAAAGCATCTGTAATATGGTCTGCTATAAATAACATGTAAAACAAACAGGGTTCAGCTAATAAATGTCTTTGTTGATGCATGCACATTCTGGATTTCCCCCACATAAAAAAAAAAAAATACAAATTGTGGACAAACCATGCACTCCTGTTCAGGGTGAATGCCATATGCTGGAATAAGATAAGTTATTTATTCCGTCATCACCCGGGTGCTGATAGCAAGTGCGCAAAGATGAGATCTGAACAGCACACATTTAAACTAAGCTCATTCAAGCTTTATCAGTTTAAACATTTAAGAGCCAGAGGACGCAAGCTCACACGCGCAGTGTGAAGATTTGTGCGTGCGCTCATCCGAAGCGTGCAAACCTGCATCTCAGAACATGTGAAAATATAAGCTCTCTCTGAAGTTTTGTGTTTAGATGGGAAAATTCACACAAATATTGTGTCAAAATGCCCGTTTTGGTAAGTATCATACAGGAGCCATATTAATCGAACAGCAACAACAACAACAACAAAAAAAAATCATTCACTGCTTTTCATTAAAAAGCTTTTGTAACTTTAATAAAGAACAATATTTAATTTATACAATCAAATATGCAATCCTGTTTTACATTTGATTACTTCATTCAATTTACCCGAAGACTAATGCTAAACCTCCCTATAAAAAAAACCCTGAAAAATCTATTTTATTTGTATCTTTTGCTCGTAGTTAGAATTATTATTTATTTATTTTTAAGTATAGTTTCTCCATAAATACCGAACCATACCGAAACTGTGACTCTAAAACCGTGAAACAAACCGAACAGTGAAAAGGTTGAACCATTCCACCCCTATAAATATAACACAAAGATATTTAAGCAGCTTTTTAAAAATCTCCTAAGAAGAAAATGTTACAGGTGTGTAACTTTAGTCAGAACAATGGATCAAGATATTTTCATTTGAGACAGCTCAAACACACATTTTAGTCTAGGACTAGCCTTAAGCCTTGTCTGTGAAACCAGGGATAGATCTTTGTTGAAAATGTCTGCAAGACCTTGAATTTTGGAGTTGAGAAGTGCTTTGCTCATGAGGTTTTTTAGAGAGGGGGTTCCCTTCAGTAATTAGATTGTAGGGTTGCAATTTTTATAGATTTTTCCCTTGATCCCAGATCTCAAAATACTTTGCTTGATTTCTTAATGTTAAGACCATGTCAAGACTTTTTTAAGAATAATCTGTGATGGGGCATCACATTTAGTCTTATATCTTTATTGTACTCAGTAGTGATTGTTTTAGAAAATGTTAAAACCCCTTGCATAACAGGGGGTCACATTAAACAACTTTTTAATTTGATGAATCGCCTGGTCTACAAACTACATCTCACAACCAAACACATGCGAGAATGATGCAGGAAATTACGTACAGTCATGCGTGAGACAGTTCTCGTATGAGACTGGATTTCTTCCTGTTAGAAACTTTAGCACGCAAGCAGCTTGTGATTATGCTGATTTTAAAGGGAAAAAAAAAAGAAGGAAAAAAAAAAGCATATGAAGGAGAGATGGTTGCTTGGAGAAGCAATGTATTCTGATGTTTTGAGGCAGATCTATAACTCCACCCCTTGAACTTTCCCTTGCCCTGTATTGTGTAATGTGCATTGGCTGTATGTTGTAATTTGCAGTCAAAACACATTTCACACGACAAGACTGTGATTTGCCGACGGGTCTAAATATCTCACATACATGACGCTTTTCTTACACAATGCGGTTGTCACACATGTGAATGAGCACTGTTTCATCTTTGATTTCAGTCAATTGTTGGCGATTTCCACAAAACTGTCGGTGAGTGAAAATTGTGGCTAAAATTGTGCAGTGTTTCCTTGAAGGTCTTGAAGAGGTCCATTTCAGAACAATGAAACAAATACACTACTAATATACTTAAATGTCCATCAAAGAAGAAAGAACATATTTGCAGCCAGACAGTGTAGTTACAACATTTACCAGGAGGAGGTAAATGGACCCTACTAACCATAAAAATCTTGAAAACCTGGGTATAATTAAAAAACTAAAGAACTTTTGCAATAATGTTTTGGAATCAAGTCTACGAAAAAAAAAAAAAAAAAAAAAAAAAAAAAAAAAGCTAATTTAAAAGGTTACATCTAAATACAGGAGACCACATATTTACCATTGAGAGGGAAAAAAATTTGCTCAGTTTTGGGGAAAGTACTTTTAAATGTAATGCATTACAATATTGTGTTAATCTCTAAAAAAGTAACTAATTACGTTTTATGGAAAGTAATGTATTATATTACTTTTGCATTACTTTTTGAATATGAGCAGGGCATAATTGTTTTTAATATAATAAGTTATATTTATAGCAAATGTAAAAGCTATTTCACACCAAAAATAAACGTCTGCATAGTAGAACACAGAAGAATAAGGTTCAGCACTCTTCAAGAATAATAATTTTTAAAAAAATACAACAAAGCAATTGTTAGTTTATCTAAAGTCATTTTTGCTTATTAGTATGGTTGAACTGGATCATCAAAGGTCAGCAGCAAAGACATTAGTTGATAAAATGGGATTAGATACATTTGTGTTATTTAAAATATTTAGTTATTGCATCATATTCTGAGTTTGCATTTCACTGTTTTAATTCGCTTTGATGAATACTAAATACACAGTGCACACAACACCTCTGTATTATCTAATTTCTCCCAATATGGGGACAGGAGACTTTTCAATAAATGGGAAAACAAAGTTACTGGCATTACTTTTTTTTAAAAGTAACTCTTCTTGTAAATTTAAAAGTAATTCGATACTTTACTAGTTACTTGAAAAAAGTAATCTGATTACATAACTTGTGTTACTTGTAATGTGTTACCCCCACACTGTGTGTGCTTTGGTTGTATTTGACTCGGGTAGAGAACCAGTGTGCTCAATATAAAGAGACACCTTACAGTTCCATTTCGGGAAGCACTGAATCCATTTAATAATTCAACCAAATTATTTCTGTCAGCACTGACAAGCTAAACAGCAACTTGATTTAATTCTGTAATTGGCCACTCACCTTTATCCTGTTCCCATACTTTAGTAATTAACATGGCCTTCCATTATTTGAAAAATGGCACACAGAATAATGGATTTAAAATTGAAGGTGATGGGAAACTGAGGATGAACAGCCAGGCCGAGGCAGTCACCTAATTGTGGACTGAGCATTACGAGAAAGTAATGTCTCTAAAGAGACACCTTCAGAATTCCCAAAAGGACAGTCTAAGAGGGTAAACCACAAAAGAAGTTTAAAATGCTACAAAGTGTTCATATTTTGATCATATTAATTCAACACACACACACACACACACACACAAGATTTATGTTTTTAACTTTTTATATGTTAATAGAAATATGTTTAGATACTTATTAAATAGGCTAAAGTTCTAGAACGTTCAAATTAGCATGATAAGACACACATTAAGTGTAACATACATATACAGCTAATTCATATTTATGAGAGTTGATCTGTTATGTTTTGAAACCTTGCAACCTGTAAGAACAGTTGCTATAGCAAAAAGCTGAAAGTAAAAAAACAACAGCAGTGAGCAAGAGAAGCAGTTGCAGTGCTTAAGGCATATAATTCATATATAAGGCATATAAACACACTATGTGAATAGAGCTCTGGAAGTTGACGTTTCCGGATTTTATCCTGTTGGGTTTCCACTGGCCGAGTAGCACATGGACAATCAGAGTAGTGGACCTTGGTTGAGGCCTGAAGGTGAGAATTTTCTTAAGAACAACATTCTACGACTATCCCAAGATCTGTTGATAAAAAAATAAAAACAAAAAAACAATCATTAGATGTTTCTTGTTTTGCCACCCAATATGTTTGACTCTGATTTGCCGATGCTTAGGACAATCAGGAATCCACTTATGCTACTGGTGTACAGCTCTTAAATTCTCTGACTTAAGGATTCAATTTTGCTGCTGGGTTTTTCCAAGCTTAGTAGCATATTTACTGTTAAAGCTGTGGACCCTGTGTGTAACAGGAGTTTGTCCACCTGGCTACCTGAATTATCCTTTTTCTACACTTCAGACAACTCTCAAACTCACTGACAAAAAAAAAAAAAATCTTGAAAAATCTTGTTAAATGAAAAATAAAATGTATGATAATGCTCTTATTGATGTTATCTGGAAATTTTCATGTTCTATACAATGACGACCCACTGCCTCAGATTTTAAAAGGTTTATACATTTAAATGTTAGAAGTTTGGTTCCTAAACTGGATGCGATTAAGATTTGGTTATATAATAGCTAATAGTTATTAGATCTGTAACTTTGTCAATTACTAGAGCTAAACAGTTTGAGATTTTGGCCATAAAAATGGGTGTTTCTAAAGTCTCTAATATCTCTGTGGTTGGCTGTTATAGACCTCTGTCTGCTACAAAGAATGCTCTCAAAGCTTTTCAGATATTTTAAATGACTCAGAGTTCTTATCATTCTTATGGGTGATTTAAATTGGGACTGACTCGCAAGGACTTTACATCCTAAATTACAACATAAATCTACCTTACTGGATCTAATTATAATTAAAAATGCTAATCAATTTATTTGTTTTTAATGTACGTTGGTTGAAGTGACTCCAATATCATTAAATTTATTCCCTGCAATGTGAATTGTAACTGGAGTCCCCCTCGAAACACGATTGGGCTAGTTTAAGTGGGTCGTGGCCTAGTGGTTAGAGAGTATGACTCCCAACCCTAAGGTTGTGGGTTTGAGTCTCTGGCTCACAATACCACGACTGAGGTGCCCTTGACCATGGCACCGAACCCCCAACAGCTCCCCAGGCACCGCAGCATAAATGGCTGCCCAATGCTCTGGTTGTGTGTGTGTGTGTGTGTGTGTGCACTTTGGATGGATTAAATGCAAAGCACAATTTCTGAGTATGGGTCACAATACTTGGCTGTACGTCACATTTTCTTATGAAAACCTGGCAACCCTGCTTATGTTCTCCCTTTATTTAAAGTTAGTGATCCCTCAGACATGAGCAACTATCAGCCGATCTCCAAATTCTCAATTTTGCCCAAGATCCTTGAATCTCAGGATAATTTACAGTTAAAACAGCTTTTATTTGATAATAACAAAATCTATTTTCAGTACCATTACTGCTGCTACAGTAGTGATAAATGACATTATTAGGGTCCTGAATAAAAAAAAAAAAAAAAAAAAAAAAAAAAATTAGCTGCACAGCCATATTTGTGGAGTAATCCAAGGAGTGTGATTCAGTGGATCATGAATTGCTGCTAAACAAACTTAGCAGTTGGTTTCCGAGCAGGGAAATAGAAATTACTAGGTAGATCGGACTCAGTTTTTTCATGGGGAGGACCTCAAATCAGATTATGTTGATATGTCTAATGGTGCTTTTCCACTTAATGGTACGGCACAGTACGGTTCACTTTTGGTAGTTTTCAACTGAGTACAGTACCTGGCACCTGGTACTTTTTTTAGTACCACTTTGGTTGAGATTCGAAATGAACCATGCGTTACCAAAATGTGACGTGTAAAGTCTGCTGATCACTGACTGGCCAGAGAGAATCTTCACTACCTGTGTCACTGAACCTGCGACACAAACACAAAAGAACCACTAGATTTGAACTACACCAGTAAAGAAACAGACACAACTGTTTTGAACTAGTGCACCTTTCGTTGTCTGTTGAGGAAGTACAGATGTTCCTCTCATTGATAGCAGGGGAGCAGATGCACGCAGAGCAGCAGTAGAGGCGGTGCAACAAAAACAACGTGAATAATCCTGCCCACCCTAAAGCAGTACTAAACTGCAGTGGAAATGCAAAACGAGTTGAGCAGAACCACACGGTACTAAGCCATAACGAGCCAAGTACCATGCAGTGGAAAAGTGTCATGTGCCGCGTTTCCACCGAAATTACCCGGAACATTTTTCCCAGGAACTTTTTTTCCCCCCAGACCTGTTGCTTTCTGCGTTTCCACCACGGTTTAAAGTACCGGGAAGATTAGGCAAATGACTGGTGACGTAGGTCCGCGCTCGTTTCTCAATACAAAGTACCGCTGATAAAAAAAAAAAAAAAAAAGTATGCTGATTTTGGACGTGCATCATCGGTAGTTAGTTCAGACTTTGTGCATTCGACTGGGGAGTGTGATGTCTGCAACTATGCAAGTCCGGTAAATCTATAAACAGCAGCGTAACTATATATATATATACTTGATAACTTCAGTCAGCTCGTCTTGTCTACTGCAATTTTCCCTACTGTATATTTACAATAAAGAGAAATAGGATATCAAATACCACTGCCTCCTTTGGTTTTCATTTAAGCATAATAACAGCTGCAGAAATGTACTTAGTTCAGAGATATGTGTATATGCAGCCATTACAATGAAACGAAATATTATATAAATTTGCCTTTTTTATTTTCATTTTAACATATAGATAAATTGAATACAGACCAAAGAAAACCTGTTAGATTTACCCCGCAGCTGAATTATATTTTATGTTTAACCACTGAAGACACATCAGAGCCAGCGGCACATATCAGAAGGTCTATCCCAGGAGAGGATGCTCTCTGTGGATACATGAGGACTGAGCTCCCGCTGATCGAGTGGAGCTCACCGTCTACGAGATCGGCGAAATACATTTTTTAAATAGGCGCTGTCTTTATAAATAAACCACAGATTTGAGTTTTAAACAACTACATTCTCACTGAAATACTTTTAAAATTACATTTCATGACACAATAACAGTAATATTTGAAAATGATCCAAATAAATGGTGGTTGAACTCAACCGATGCTGCGTGAACTCAGATGGCTTTGGCTAAAGCAATTTTCCCCTCAGTATATATACAATAACACGTAATAGGATAGAAAATACCACTGCCTCCTTTCGTTTTCATTTAAACATAATAACAGCTGCAGAAATGTACTTAGTTCAGGGATATGTGTAACGTTATATACAGCCATTACAATGAAACGAAATATTATATAAATTTGCCTTTTTTATTTTCATTTTAACATATAGATAAATTGAATACAGACCAAAGAAAACCTGTTAGATTTACCCCGCAGCTGAATTATATTTTATGTTTAACCACTAAAAACACATCAGAGCCAGCAGCACATATCAGAAGGTCTATCCAAGCTGAGGATGCTCTCTGTGGATACATGAGGACTGAGCTCCCGCTGATCGAGTGGAGCTCTCCGTCGCAGAGATCGGCGAAACACATTTTTTAAATAGGCGCTGTCTTTATAAATAAACCACAGATTTGAGTTTTAAACAACTACATTCTCACTGAAATACTTTTAAAATTACATTTCATGACACAATAACAGTAATATTTGAAAATGATCCAAATAAATGGTGGTTGAACTCAACCGATGCTGCGTGAACTCAGATGGCTTTGGCTAAAGCAATTTTCCCCTCAGTATATATACAATAACACGTAATAGGATAGAAAATACCACTGCCTCCTTTCGTTTTCATTTAAACATAATAACAGCTGCAGAAATGTACTTAGTTCAGGGATATGTGTAACGTTATATACAGCCATTACAATGAAACGAAATATTATATAAATTTGCCTTTTTTATTTTCATTTTAACATATAGATAAATTGAATACAGACCAAAGAAAACCTGTTAGATTTACCCCGCAGCTGAATTATATTTTATGTTTAACCACTAAAGAGACATCAGAGCCAGCGGCACATATCAGAAGGTTTATCCAAGCTGAGGCTGCTTCTCGGCGGATACATGAAGACTGAGCTCCCGCTGATTGCGTGGAGCTCACCGTCTCAGAGATCGGCGAAACACATTTTTAAATAGGCGCTGTCTATATAAATAAACATCAGATTTGAATTTTAAACAACTACATTCTCGCCTGAAATACTTTTAAAATTACATTTCATGACACAATAACAGTAAAATTTAGAAAATGTTGATCCGAATAAATGGTGTTTGAACTCAACCAATGCTGCGTGAAATCAACCAATCAGAATGTTTAGCACCAAAGTCGCCGAAAGTTCCGGAACTCTGAAAAAGTACCACCTTGCCAGCAGGGACTTTCTGAGGGGCATTTTTTTTACCCGGAACTTTATTTAGTTCCTGGTTCCTGCGGTGGAAACACACCAACATTTCATTACATATAATTCAGGGGAAGTCGTGGCCTAATGGTTAGAGGGTTGGACTCCCAATCGAAGGGTTGTGGGTTCTAGTCTCGGGCCGGACGGAATTGTGGGTGGGGGTAGTGCATGAACAGCTCTGTCTCCACCTTCAATACCACGACTTAGGTGCCCTTGAGCAAGGCATCGAACCCCCAACTGCTCCCCGGGTGCCGCAGCATAAATGGCTGCCCACTGCTCCGGGTGTGTGCTCACAGTGTGTGTGTGTGTGTGTTCACTGCTCTGTGTGTGTGCATTTCGGATGGATTAAATGCAGAGCACAAATTCTGAGTATGGGTCACCATACTTGGCTGAATGTCACTTCACCAAGTACCAGGCCAAAGTCCCTAGTTTCTGGGTAAAGTTCCTGCGGTGGAAACGCGGCTATAAAGGCCTTCCTAAGGGTTCCAATTTGGGAACCATTTTTTAAAATGCTTTAGGTAAGAAAAATCAAGCAAAAAAATATTGAAACTTTTGTATGCTGATGATAGTATTATTTATACACTTGCTCCATCTATAACAGAGGCAGTGAAAGAACTTCATACTGCTTTTCAGTCATTGGAAGGTGCTCTGGTGAGCTTAAAATTACTTTTAAATTCTTGGAAAAACAAAGTTTATGGTCTTTATAAAAGCTCAGTCACCGATACTTGATAATCTTAGTATTTTTACATTTGATGGTAAAATTATTGAAAGGATATCCTCTTACAAGTATTTAGGCATTTGGATTGATTATAAGCTTTTATTCAATGTACATATTGCTAATTTAATCAGGAAGCTCAAAATTAAGCTTGCCTTTTAATTTTTTGCCCAAGATCCTTGAATCTCAGGATAATTTACAGTTAAAACAGCTTTTATTTGATAATAACAAAATCTATTTGCAGTACCATTACTGCTGCTACAGTAGTGATAAATGACATTATTAGGGTCCTGAATAAAAAAAAAAAATAATAATAATTTAGTTGCACAGCCATATTTGTGGAGTAATCCAAGGAGTGTGATTCAGTGGATCATGAATTGCTGCTAAACAAACTTAGCAGTTGGTTTCCGACCAGGGAAATAGAAATTACTTGGTAGATCGGACTCAGTTTTTTCATGGGGAGGACCTCAAATCAGATTATGTTGATATGTCTAATGGTGCTTTTCCACTTAATGGTACGGCACAGTACGGTTCACTTTTGGTAGTTTTCAACTGAGTACAGTACCTGGCACCTGGTACTTTTTTTAGTACCACTTTGGTTGAGATTCGAAATGAACCATGCGTTACCAAAATGTGACGTGTAAAGTCTGGTGATCACTGACTGGCCAGAGAGAATCTTCACTACCTGTGTCACTGAACCTGCGACACAAACACAAAAGAACCGCTAGATTTGAACTACACCAGTAAAGAAACATACACAACTGTTTTGAACTAGTGCACCTTTCGTTGTCTGTTGAGGAAGTACAGATGTTCCTCTCATTGATAGCAGGGGAGCAGATGCACGCAGAGCAGCAGTAGAGGCGGTGCAACAAAAACAACGTGAATAATCCTGCCCACCCTAAAGCAGTACTAAACTGCAGTGGAAATGCAAAACGAGTTGAGCTGTACCACACGGTACTAAGCCATAATGAGCCAAGTACCATGCAGTGGAAAAGTGTCATGTGCCGCGTTTCCACCGAAATTACCCGGAACATTTTTCCCAGGAACTTTTTTTCCCAGGAACTTTTTTCCCCCCAGACCTGTTGCTTTCTGCGTTTCCACCACGGTTTAAAGTACCGGGAAGATTAGGCAAATGACTGGTGAAGTAGGTCTGTGCGTTTCTCAATACAAAGTACCGCTGATAAAAAAAAAATAAAAAAAAAAAGTATGCTGATTTTGGACGTGCATCATCGGTAGTTAGTTCAGACTTTGTGCATTCGACTGGGGAGTGTGATGTCTGCAACTATGCAAGTCCGGTAAATCTATAAACAGCAGCGTATCTATATATATATATATATATATATATATATATATATATATATATATATATATATACTTGATAACTTCAGTCAGCTCGTCTTGGCTACTGCAATTTTCCCTACTGTATATTTACAATAAAGCGAAATAGGATATCAAATACCACTGCCTCCTTTGGTTTTCATTTAAGCATAATAACAGCTGCAGAAATGTACTTAGTTCAGAGATATGTGTATATGCAGCCATTACAATGAAACGAAATATTATATAAATTTGCCTTTTTTATTTTCATTTTAACATATAGATAAATTGAATACAGACCAAAGAAAACCTGTTAGATTTACCCCGCAGCTGAATTATATTTTATGTTTAACCACTAAAAACACATCAGAGCCAGCAGCACATATCAGAAGGTCTATCCAAGCTGAGGATGCTCTCTGTGGATACATGAGGACTGAGCTCCCGCTGATCGAGTGGAGCTCTCCGTCGCAGAGATCGGCGAAACACATTTTTTAAATAGGCGCTGTCTTTATAAATAAACCACAGATTTGAGTTTTAAACAACTACATTCTCGCCTGAAATACTTTTAAAATTACATTTCATGACACAATAACAGTAATATTTGAAAATGATCCAAATAAATGGTGGTTGAACTCAACCAATGCTGCGTGAAATCAACCAATCAGAATGTTTAGCGCCAAAGTCCCGCCCCCGAAAGTTCCGGAACTCTGAAAAAGTACCACCTTGCCAGCAGGGACTTTCTGAGGGGCATTTTTTTACCCGGAACTTTATTTAGTTCCTGGTTCATGCGGTGGAAACACACCAAGTACCAGGCCAAAGTCCCTAGTTCCTGGGTAAAGTTCCTGCGGTGGAAACGCGGCTATAAAGGCCTTCCTAAGGGTTCCAATTTGGGAACCAATTTGTTTTTCTGTTTATCTAAATGCTTTAGGTAAGAAAAATCAAGCAAAAAAATATTGAAACTTTTTTATGCTGATGATAGTATTATTTATACACTTGCTCCATCTATAACACAGGCAGTGAAAGAACTTCATACTGCTTTTCAGTCATTGGAAGGTGCTCTGGTGAGCTTAAAATAACTTTTAAATTCTTGGAAAAACAAAGTTTATGGTCTTTATAAAAGCTCAGTCACCGATACTTGATAATCTTAGTATTTTTACATTTGATGGTAAAATTATTGAAAGGGTATCCTCTTACAAGTATTTAGGCATTTGGATTGATTATAAGCTTTTATTCAATGTACATATTGCTAATTTAATCAGGAAGCTCAAAATTAAGCTTGCCTTTTATTTTTGAAAAAAAAATAATAATTATCATTTTAATGCCAAAACAAACTCAACTCAACTCAACTCAACTTTATTTATAAAGCACTTTCAATACCACAAGTGGAACCAAAGTGCTGTACAGAAAGTATAAAAGAGAAACATAAAAAACAAAAACAGACATATGACATAGACGCTTAAAAAGCATTGTCAAAAGCTAAAGAAAACAAATAAGTTTTAAGGCACTCTGAAAAACACCCAATGAAGGACAAGTTTTTACAGACAGAAGAATGTCATTCCAAAGTAGAAGCTGTAGAAATGTAGTTGTAGCTGTGGTTGTAGAAGCTACCTAACTGTGCTTGAATATGCTGATTGAGTATACATGCATGTAGCCTCCTCCATCCTAACAAGCCTTGATTCAGTGCACCATGCTTCATTGCATTTTATTACAAATGAAAAATCCTGAACTCATCATTGCATTTTATATGGGAAGGCGGGTTGGACATCACTAACCATATGCAGAAAACAACACATTACATTTGCATCTATAAAGCAATAGTACTTCCACCTTATCTCTGTACCTTTCTTTGTCTTAGTTTTGGCAGTTACCAGCTACACTCTTTCAAGTGATTGCTTTTTAATGTACCTCTAGTTTGTACAGAACCTGGGGAAACTGTATTTTTGTATGCACCCTGGGCATGGAATCATTTGCAAAAAAATCTAAAACTTGATCAATCTGTGTCTATTTGTGAATTTAAAGGCATCAAGAAGAGATTGGTAATTGAGGCTTGTGATTGTTTTGGTTGAGAGGATATTATGTTTTTAAATATTGTTATTTTATTGTTGTATTTTAAAATGTTGTCTTACTGTATGGCTGCTAGCTTGGCCAACATATCTCAATGAGACGTCCTGGTTAAATAAAGGTAAATACATAATGCATTGTGTAATTATGGCGCACACTTTATTTACCACTGCTCTGAAATGGATTTATTTTTGGACATTTTTGGACATTTTCCAGATCTAGGACAGTCTCATGCAGCTCCTGTCATGTTTACATGTGTATTATATTATATTATAATATCTCTTAAAGTGGCCACACCTAATTTAGCTGATAAGCTGCTGTAATGTTAATCCAAGAAAAAGAAAGAAATACAATCACTCACTGCTCTTGAATGACTTACTAGTTTCAACATGAATTAATGCAGTCAAACCAACAATTATTCAGACACTATATATATATATATATATATATATATATATATATATATATATATATATATATATATACAGACAGTACAGACCAAAAGTTTGGACACACCTTGTCATTCAAAGAGTTTTCTTTATTTTCATGACTATGAAAATTGTAGATTCACACTGAAGGCATCAAAACTATGAATAAACACATGTGGAATTATATATGGAAGTATATACATAACAAAAAAGTGTGAAACAACTGAAAATATGTCATTTTCTAGGTTCTTCAAAGTAGCCATCTTTTGCTTTTGCTTTGATTACTGCTTTGCACACTCTTGGCATTCTCTTGATGAGCTTTAAGAGGTAGTCACCTGAAATGGTCTTCCAATGGTCTTGAAGGAGTTCCCCGAGAGATGCTTAGCTCTTGTTGGCCCTTTTGCCTTCTGTCTGCGGTCCAGCTCACCCCTAAACCATCTGGATTGGGTTCAGGTTCGGTGACTGTGGAGGCCAATGTCATCTGGCGCAGCACCCCATCACTCTCCTTCTTGGTCAAATTGCCCTTGATGCCTTCATTGTGACTCTACAATTTTCATAGTAATGAAAATAAAGAAAACTCTTTGAATGAGAAGGTGTGTCCAAACTTTTTTTGTTTTTTATGTACTGTATATATATATATATATATATATATATATATATACATACATATATATATATATATTTACTAGGTGCAGGACACTATAATTCATGTAAGTGAGTATAGCAAAATAAAGCTGTGAGATATTATTCCCAAATAATAATACTTTAACATATTATACCCAAAAATTCTTCATACAGTGGACTACTAGTGAAATTGCTGAAATAGTAATAATAATTGGGAACAAAATTTATTCAGACACTTTGACCTCACCATGTTTTGTGTACCTTTTTTTTTTTTTTTTTTTCTGAAATGCTAATGCAACCTTCAAATTAATTGATTAATGTACATCCCAAGTATGTTTGCAAAAAACTGTCGGTTATGTCTTAAGTGAAAGTAAACAGTTGAGAAGAAAACCCAAAAATTCTTCATACAGTGGACTTCTAGTGAATTTATAAAATAATAATTATTATTATTCAGAACCTTTGGCCACACCATGTTTTGCTTATGATTTTTTTTTTTTTTTTCTGAATTACTAATGCAACCTTCAAATTAATTGATTAATGTACATCCCTACTCCCAAACTAGTTTCTTCCTTGTTCCCTAGCTTTTCACTGTCATTTTCGCCTTTGGTTTCTCATTGGAAGTATTAAGACACTGATCGCTATAAAGCTGCTTTGTAATATTATGCATTATGATGAGCGCTATAGAAATAAAATAGGATTTTACTGAAAGCATCATTGTAGTGAAAATGTGCGAAGCATCAAGAGGGTGGAGATTATAACAGACTTAATGAAATGGAGCTTAACTCATGTTATTGAAACTCTCCCTTTTAGGGTGAGATTTCTCAGGATTTATTTTTATTTATTTTCTCCTGGTGTAGCTGGAGCATGTGGTGAATGTAGTCGGATTACTATCTCTTTATCCTCCACTCTTAGCTCTACAGCAGATAAGAGCTATACTTGCCTTGTCTTGTGATTTACTTTTCTTATCTTCTATTGCTTTACTCATTTGTCATTTAAAAAAAAATCTTCTCATCAATCCAATTTTCTCATCATAACTGTCTGTCTCACTGCTTTTTTCAGAGGAGCAGCATGGAAAATAGTGTCAAATGCGATGTCTTCTAATGTATAATCACAGAGAAGCTGTGAATGTCACTCGAGACTGTGGAGCCCAAGTTTCTAAGTCTCACTGAATTCTTAGTACATCTGCTTAACTCACTCAGCCATGTATAACACTCTCAAAAGCAGTTCACTCAAAAGGTTCTTTATAGTCAAAACATGACTGATGATGAAAAATATGTTTTTAATTGCCTGTTAAAGTTTACATGACATGCTGATCCTTTACAATGTATTGGAGCAAAAACCCACACCTTTTGGACAAATCTTGCAACCTGAAATATCAACTGCAACAAATACTGCCTAGAAAAAAAGAAAAAGAAAAAAAACCATCTGATTTTGTGGACTTCATTTACTGTTCTGTATATTTTTAAATTGGCCTTTGAACTCAGCTTCACTGAAAAAAAAAAAAAAAAAAAAAAAAAAAAACTTGACTTTGCCAAAGCACTGACAGAGCCCACTGATTTAATGCTGTTGTTGGGCACTCCAAATACAAACATGCAACAATCACGCAGCAATTGACAGCACTCTGATCCAATGGCATACAGGCATTGTCAGATTGACAGTATTCTAGTCCAATAATGGGAGATCCAGTGGGGGCGTCAGTCATATTGCAGGATGACTGTGCTAGTCTTTATCTTGACCCTGCTAAATGTAGTGCCAGTATGAGTGCTCATTGGCACCCCTTCAGCTGGTGGTGCCCTAGGCGACAGCCTAGCTAGCCCATGCCTAGAAATAACATTGTGTACATTTACTGATTCTCCCATTATCCTCACTGGTCAAGCACGATAATAAAGTTGTTATATATGTTTTTTTTTTTCACTCTTTTCATCACTAATTTTCGGTCTGCATGTCACTAAAGCCAATGAGTGTAAGGATCATCTTTAATGTTTAAGTGAAGTACTGCTTTTTGCTTTCACGGTTTCCTTCTCTGTTTTGTGTGTGTCTGTGTTTGTTTGTTTTGCTGTCACATGCCCTTTATATTGAGTTGTTTGTTGTTCATTCCCTGTCGGATCATTGTTTGCTCACTGTCATTCTTTGTACAGTGTTCACCTGTCTCCCATTTGCTGCACTTGGTTCCTACTGTTGTGGATGCTACCCCTTGGAATTACTGCTGGTCTATTGTGGATCCACCTATTACTGTGAGGAACTCTTGATATTTCTCTGAGGAATTTGTTGTTCTGGTGACTGTGGTCGAATTCTATAGATTACCCAAAAAGTGTCACTCATATAATTTTAAATGGGGAAAAATGCAATGCACAATATGGCCACTCAATTTCAGGAAGCCCCACCTTCTGAATGAAAGAGCCAATCAGTAAAGTCAGTGTGCCATTGCAGCTGCTGTTAGAAGTCCCAGTTGATATAGAAATGGTCAGTTTTCTGATATGTGCTCTTAGGACTGTGCATGCACACTGACTGATCTAGCCTGAAAAATAAGCTTTTAAAAGTAACAACATTTATGACATTGATGTTGTCAGATTTCTTTGGTGATTTCAAATATAATATATAATCATAATCTTAGTGAACAGTTTTGGAGAATTTGCTGTTTCTCCATTCAAAGAGATAGAAGCTGCGCTTGCATGCCTGAGCGGTGTTTCAAAGATGGCCGCCAATTGCCAAGGACTTTGCTGTGGTCCGGATCCCAGTCTCTTGCCCGTTGTAGTTCCTGCACTGCTGAGGAATTATCTGCACCCACACTTTTCCTGTGTTCTTTAAGCTGTTGCCATTTTGGTCTTCAGAAAATAAACATTTGTATCAGTGGCATAGCCAGAATTTTATTTTTGCTTGAAAAAGCTTTTTTTATTAATGATTGCAGTGTTAATAATTGATATTACAGGCCTATAATTAATTGTATAATAAACCTTTTTGAAAGACCTTTTTAAAAACTTTTTCACTGAGTAGGCTAAGCTAGCCTAATATTTCTTATCATCGTATTGCATTAGTTACTGTATGTGATGATGCACTATAAAATTATTATAATATTAATAATATTTAATATTATTTAAATAGTGTTCCTGTAGCTCAAGTGGTATCGCATTGCGATAGCAGGCAAGCGAGCGCAAGGTTGGGGGTTCGATTCCCCGGGAACACATGATAGGTAAAAATTGATAGCCTGAATGCACTGTAAGTCACTTTGGATAAATTTAATAATAAAAGTAACTTAATAGGTGCAACAACACCTTGTAACTAAAACACTTGTAAATAAACTTTTCACATGCACTAAACCCTCCATCTCCATAGTGGTTTGTGATGGACCGGACCTATAAAATTCAAACATATGGATCCCCAGTCACCCGTACCTGTCGATCTGTTGCAGGAACTAGGCAACCTCCTCCGGTCAGCACTTACTGCTTCATCCAATCCCCGATCTGCCTCCGCCAGTCCCATGGTGCTGACTACATCATATGCGGGGGAATCAGCTGGAAGTGGTGGTTTCATTCTCCAGGTATCGCTGTACGTTGAGGCGCAACCGCAGAAATGATCCTCTGATCATTACAAGGTAGCCTTCCTAATATCTCTACTGTCTGGGCGCACCCTGCAATAGGGAAAGGCCATATGGGATGTGAATAGTGCCATAAATAACTCTTTGGAAGCTTTTACCGCCTACTTTAAGGAAGTGTTCGGCTCATCAATGTAAGAAATCTCCTCGCCAGATCAACTATTGTGGTTGCTTCAGGGAGAAACAACGACCAGTAAAACACAAGGCATTATTCCGTATGGACTCGCCAACGCCCCCTCTACCTTACAAGGTTTCATGAACGAAGTGTTCCGGGAATTGCTCCACAAATCATAGTTTACATCAATCACATCCTGATTTATTCCCGGAACCTGGCCAAACATCACCACCACATGATGCAGGTCCTCCAGAAGCTCAGACAAAACCATCTCTTCCTGAAGCTGGAGAAGTGAGTTTCATGGGTAAAACATCAGCCCTGAAGGTATCCACATGGACCAGGGGAAGTTATCTGCCATTAAGGAATGGCCCATTCCACAATCTGTGAATGAATTCCAGAGATTCTTAGAACTTCTATCAATCCTTTATCCAAGACTTCAGTCTGCATACTGCACCATTAACCTCTCTCCTTAGAGGTAAGCCAAATGAATTCCCCTACCAGGATTACCAACTGTCCTAGAAACACGTAATATCTGTTAGAAACTTAGAGACATAGAAACATCTCTTCAATCATGTCTTCTGCAACTTTGGTCTACCAGAGGATATTGTGTCTGAAAGGGGTCCACAATTCATATCTAGGGTATAGAAAGGCTTCTTCCATCTCCAAGGAATGACGGTCAACTTGTCTTCTGGGTAACATCCGCAGACTAACAGCCAGACTGGGCAGATGATCCAAGAATTTGGACGGGCAGACTGCCAAGATGATCAGCACAGCTGGAACCATTTCTTTCACTTGGCCAAGTATACACAGAACTCCCTCCGACAAGTTACCACCGGCCTCACACCCTTCCAGTGCATGCTAGGTTACCAACCCCCCTTGTTCCCTTGGACAGGTGAACCTTTGGACAATCCAGCTGTGGACTACTGGTTCCGTGTTCCCAGAGTGTGGGACTTTGCTTACATCCACCTCCAGTGCGCCATATGGAGACACAAGGCATTTGCTGAATTTGGACGTGCTGCCACTCCAGTTTACCAGCCAGGTCTGGTTGTCAACATGGGATTTGCGTCTCCATCAGCAATGCAGGAAGCTGAGTCCCCGCTACATTGGTCTGTTCAAAGTCGAGAGGCAGATCAATGAGGTCATCTACAGGCTCCAACTACCACCCAGGTACCGCATTCATCCCTCATTCCACGTATCACTCCTAAACCCTTCTCTCCCTCCACTACAGATGCCCCGGAACCTTAGGAACCCTAAGGAGAGAGCCTAGAACACTGATCCATCTAGAAGGTGAATGAGAACCTGAACTTGGAGCAACGGGGTGCCCGGCTGGAATACCTGGCGGACTGGGAGGGGTACGGACCAGAGGAATGATCCCATGCTACTTGAAGAGTTCCATCGATAACATCCTGATCGTGCCGCACCCAGAGGCGGTGGTCACCCTTGTCGTCAGGTTAGATCATCGGGAGCTGCCCCTGGTGGGGGGGGGGGGGTAATGTCAGGAACTCACCGTCACAGCCACCCCAATCATCACCCACACCTGACTCTCATCGAGCACAATCCCAATCACCGGAGTACTGATCACCTGCACCTGCACCCAGTAATCACTCACCCGGATAAAGACATCTCTATTTTTTGTACTCCAGTATCTGGTCTACTGTTCACTATCCATTGAACTGGTGCCCGACCTCTTTCTACTAACCTGTCTTTGTGATGTCCCCAGATACCCTCACGACGATCTCCTGTGAACTTCATTAGCTGACTCTGGAAGCTCTGGAAGTAAACCCCTCAAAAACCCAATAACACCTTGTCACTGAAACACTTGTAAATAAACTGTTCACTTACACTAAACCCTCCGTCTCCATAGTGGTTTGTGACAATAGGCTAGTAAGAATAATTTAACAAGATAATTTACAATGCCAAATTAGATATAACTAAAGTGTATACATTTATTTCATTTAGACTTATTATTATATATTTTTTATTATTATTATTAATAGGCCTACAAATTAGGAAACAGGTGCAATTATAAATTATATAGACCTATTAAAAAAAATGCAACTGAATCATGAGTTTTTTTCTGATTTACCCTGACATTTACATTCGGCAAAATACACACCTTGCATAATAAAACCTCTTTTATTTTGCACCAAACTACTAAATACACCTTTAAACATTTTATAGATGAAGCTAAAGTTTGAAGCACATGCCAACAATCAGCAGTCATCTAGCAGGTTTTATGAAGCAAGTCTTGAGTTGCGGCATTAAGTCTGGTTCTTGTTGCAACTTATTTTGGTCAACAACTCAGACAGGAAAAGACTGTCTAACCAACATCACAGAAACTAATCTGGGGTGCGTTTCCCAAAAGCGTCGTTAGTGTACTGTGGTTGCCATTTATGTTGTTACCAACATGATTCAACAATTTGGTGCAAATGAAAATTTGCAAACAGCATAACAAACTTGAGTGGTTGGAACTATAGCTCTCAGCTCTGCAGCAGGTAGAGTCCTTACCGGGTCAAGAAAATATGATCATATTACCCCAATTTTACAGTGGCTGCACTGGCTACCTATTAAGTTCTCTATCAGTAATAAATTATCATTACTTACCTATAAGGCCCTAAATGGTTTAGCTCCTGCGTGCCTAACTAACCTTATACCACTTTACAATCCATCAAGCTCCCCAAGGTCACAAAACGCTGGACTTTTGGCATACATGCCAACCCTCCCGATTTTTCCGGGAGACTCCCGAATTTCAAAGCCCCTCCCGAAAATCTCCCGGGCCGACCTTTCTCCCGAATTTCTCCCGATTTCCACCTGGACAAGAATATTGCTACACCATCCGTCACTGGGCGCCGTTTCACACTGAACAATAGGGACTTAGCAACAGCCTCTGGTGAAACGGCAACGCCATTCTGGCTTTATATTGCGCATGTGCGAATTTAACTGCTACTTTGTGACGTTCTACTTTGACGGTCTACTTAGGGGAGAACAGCTGATTTGCCGGAGTCGCTACAACGTGAGAGATTAGGTAAATAAATGTTATGGCATATGACACTGTAATTTGCATCAGTTTATGATTATCTGATCACATACGATCTCATTGGGAATCCCGAGAACATCTATATAGGTAATAAAATTTTTTTTTTATTTTACCGTGATAGGTAAAAAAAAAAAAAAGATAGCTTGAATGCACTGTAAGTGGCTTAGGATAAAAGCGTCTGCTAAATGCATAAAAAAATAAAAATAAAAATCTACCAGAATTGGTAGGTCACATTTTCTGACACGAAATTCATTTAAGCATTTGTCTTCCTCCATGTAATTAAGGTTAAAAGGCAAGTATTGCTTACATGGTAAATCTAGGTTTTTAGACTTATTTACATCATATAATATTAAAAACTCCTCTTCTGACAAAATATTGACATTTTTTTGTATCTCAATAAGTGAATTAATGCCTCGTTGCGCTGTCCTGTTTAACGTTGCTTAGTGATTTTTACGTTCTTGGCAACGGTGGTGTGACAGCAAACTTCCGGTCGCTGTAGCCATTCCATTCGCAGCTGTTGCTTAAAGTCCCTAATAATAAACGTTACACCTCGAAGTCAAGCGTGGCAAATTCAGAACAGAAAAAGAAGAAGAAGAAGGGGAAGAGGAAGAAAGAAGAGACATGGCGAATAAAAAGAAAAAATATGCCTGCAAAATCCTAACTAAATGGACTGGGTTGGGTTTGCATAAATTGGGTTGGGTTGTGATGGGTTGTTGTTATTGTACATAATATGTATTTATAAACTATGTACAGATAAATGACCCCCCCCCCCCCCGCCTTTTGAATATCTCCCTAATTCTGAGGTCTCAAGGTTGGCAAGTATGACTTTTGGTTGTTCCTAGGATAGCAAAGTCCACTAAAGGAGGAAGAGCTTTTTCACATTTGGCTCCCAAACTCTGTTCGTTGTTCAGACACACTCTCTCTTTAAATCTAAATTAAAAAAAAAAAAAAAACATCTCTTTCGCCAAGCATTCGAATAATGTATCTCTTAAATTGTGACTGCAGTTGCATCTGATTAAATCTGCATTCTTATTCTTTAGCTTGGCTTAAACTAATTAATTTAACTTTGTTGGAACAGCAGATATGCTAATGATGTCTCTGTTTGTTTCTATGTTTTGCCATGACTTACATCCCGTGGTAACTAGGATCTACACAATCTCCAGTCTGGATCCAGAACACCTGAGAAGAGATGATGCTGACCCCTCATAGGACCTCAGATGATGCTAACCCTGAATTAACAAACAGAACTAACAAATAAGCATCTATTTAACAAGTGTGAATGCATCATATAACAATTGCTGTTCATCGTCTGGCTGACTACATCTTGAATAAATTTTTCTGAAAAATCCTGTCATATGCGCACAAACTGACAGTCACCACTTATAAGCTAATACTAAATGTCTTAGAAATTTAATTTTCTGTAAAGTTGCTTTGTAATGATTTGTATTGTAATAAGGGCTATACAAATAAACTTTACTTGAATGAATTGAATTGAATCGACGTGTTGTTAGGAGGATAGTTTCTTGTTAGTAAGACATATGGGCATTAATAAATCTGCTATTAGGCACAATTAGCAAGTTAACATGCAGTGCAATATATACATTGCATTCTATGTAAATGTAAATTAATTTTAATGTATTTTTGTGTATCCTCAATAAGCGCCATTTTTGTTGAATGCGCTTATGCATAAATATATAAATATATATCAGAAGTTATTCCCCCGCCCACCACATGGTTGTAACATCATTAACAATAATCCTATGTTGTTTAACTAATGTGGTTCAAATGACGGAGATGCAACCATGTCATGTTGTGACTAGCTAGTTAGTTTCCACAGCAATACATCATACTATGGTGGTTAATTAGTGACTTGCATCGTTGGGTTGAGGATGCCTGAAACAGTTATACAGTAAAAACAGGTTGTGTGTCTAATATGCATCCAAATATGCATTTGACCATGCAGTGATGTAAAACTAAATTTTATTTAATCTAAATTTATTGTAATCATTATTTTCCATTTCTTTCTATAGAAGCTCTATAAAAATGAATTGGATATTTACAAAAGTGGTGTATGAAATTATGGACAAAGAAAGTTTTTAAGTAGCAAGAGGGAATTGAATTATGAGGTTCAAGAGCTTCAAAGGAGAAACATTTAATGCACTTGAACTAACCGTCCACTTTCATAGTAATGGATGAACTAGAATAAATGTATTTTTTCCCCCTTCACATTATACAATATATACTGCACAGTGTTCAGTTTGCAGTAAGTATTCCATTCTGGAACTTAAATACAAATACCTCACATGTTTGGCTTCATGTTTAATTGATTGTTACACAGTTTCTTTAGGGATCTAGGCATACTGTAGACTGCAAAATGGCTCCTCAAAAAGAGGCTGCTAGCACTACAAAGGCAACAGTAATTTTGTTATAGTAAATAAGTCTCATGTGAATTCCAATGCATGCTGAAATTGAAACTGAAAAAAATGCCTTGCATTCTAAACTCCAGGGGCAAGCTTTTTCACTTTCTGAATTATCTATCATAGTCTGTGACCATGGTAAGGGATGTATTTTAAATAGGGCATAAACAGTCAGTTTTAATGAAAGACATCACATTTGATATTTGCTGAAGCCAGCAGGAATAATTAATAGTAACTGATGTTTCAGAAGTATATTTTTGCAGTGTATAATAGGATGTCTCCTGCATTGTACACATTCAGTTTAGGCTAGAACTCATCTCGGGGTGATGATACATACCACATAGCCAAAGTAACACGTCCAACTGAAAATGAACCAAATGCAAGAAGTTTGCCGAGGCTTACCAAAGATTCTGATAAGTGATTTGCTGACATTAAGCTGAATGCACAGTACGAGCCAAATGCACAGTAATTCACACACACAAAAAAACTTGTTGTACACTAATGTACTTTTACATTGAATTTTTAGGAAAGAAATGCATACTGACATCATTGCAAAATGTTTGAAAGGACTGATCTTGATCTGGACTTGATCCGCTCTTTTTGTTTGGTTGTTTAAAAACATGCTTTGCGCTTTCTTTTGATATGCTGTATGTTCAGATATTCTGGGACAGATATTCTGGGAGTCATGAATATATATATAAAAAAAAAGAAATTAAGATTACGCATGTAACCATGGTTCCCTGAGAAGGGGAACCAGATGCTGCATCCCCTAGACTAATTTAAGATTAAGTTTGGTGATAAATCATGATAAAACTCCCCACAGTTCCCTATCTGTCGGTCACTACGAGTTATGTCGACCGACAAATGGGGTCTCACTTGGGAGGCCAATCATCTCTGATTTTAAGAGAAAATGCCAATGAAAATTGGCTAGTGGATTAACACACATGAGCCACTCCCGTGCCGAAGGGTATAAATAGGGTGACAGGTGCATCCACTCATTAGATTTTTGCTTCGGAGCCGAGTAGCTGATGAGAAGAAGTCGCTACAAAGCCATCATCTTTGTTTTTTGTAAAGCTGTTCCTGGTCGGTGTGACGGCGCGTTACAGTGGTGTCCCTGCGAACGGCGATTCCCCTGGGCGCTTCGGCTAAAAGAGACAGTTTTCTAAAAGAGCAAATTATGGACGATTCGCGTCTTTTCCAAGATGCCGTTTCGTCCGTGTCCTTCTGGATGCGGTCGTTTCCTGTCTTCGGTTGACGGTCACGAGCGTTGTCTGCAGTGTCTGGGCGTCCAACACGCTGAGGCTGCGCTCGTGGATGATTCATGCATCTACTGTGGGCGTATGAAAATGGCAGCGCTGCGATCGCGTCTCTCACTCCTCAAGGGGAGTGCAGCAGACCCCTCTGTCGCCACCCGTTCCGGTCTCTCTGGCTCGAGCAGAGGCCCGCCGGCTGGCGCTCTGGGAGATCTGAGGATTACAGTGAGAGCTTATCCGCCGGGCCACGCCCCACGGACCTCTCACTCCTCCCGCAGCACCTGTCCCGTGCAGCTGCCAATTGATTCTGCTGGGCCGTCTCACAGCGGTCCCAGCGTGTCTTTCGTTGCGCTGCCCGAAAACCAGATGTTGATTGCTGCATCGGGGGATGGGTTATCGACCTCTGAGGATGAGGGTTCGGCAGGGCTGCCCCACTCGGGTGTTGTCGCTGCTGCCGAATCTGACTTGGAGTTGTCGGCCATGCTTGCCCGGGCAGCCGTGAGTATCGGGCTGGAGGTGACTACACCGCCCAGTCCCGAGCCCTCGCGGCTTGATGATTGGTTTCTCGGCCTCGTTCACAACCTCGTTCTGCTCCGGTGCCTTTCTTCCCGGAGGTGCATGAAGAGGTGACGAAGTCGTGGACGGCCCCTTTCACGGCCAGAAGCCGCTCGTCTCCCTCTTCCATCCTCACCACCCTCGACGGCGGGGCAGCCAGGGGGTACGTGGAGGTTCCCCAGGTGGAGAGGGCAGTTGCGGTGCACCTGTGCCTGCAAAACGCCGCCACTTGGAGGAATCGTCCACGTCTCCCGTTCAAAGCCTGTAAGCTGTCGGCCGCGCTCGCTGCCAAGGCTTACAGTGCTGCGGGCCAAGCTGCCTCTGCCCTGCATGCCATGGCTATCCTGCAGGTACACCAAGCCAAGGCACTCAAAGCAATGCACGAGGGTGGTACCGACCCGGGGTTGATGCAGGAGCTGCGCACGGCGACTGACTTCGCCTTACGGGCGACGAAGGTCACGGCGCGGTCCCTCGGGAAGGCGATGTCCACGCAGTCAGTTGGGGCTTCAGGTCAACCTGGAGAAGAGCAAGCTCTCCCCTGTGCAGAGAATCTCTTATCTCGGTATGGAGTTAGACTCGGTGAGTATGACGGCACGTCTCACCAGCGAGCGTGCCCAGTCAGTGCTGAACTGCCTGAGTTCCTTCAGAGGCAGGACAGTGGTACCACTGAAACACTTTCAGAGTCTCCTGGGGCATATGGCATCCGCAGCCGCAGTCACGCCGCTCGGGTTGCTTCATATGAGACCACTTCAGCACTGGTTACACTCCCGAGTCCCAAGATGGGCATGGTGCCGCGGTACACATCGTGTCACCGTCACACTGATGTGTCGCTGCCTATTCAGCCCCTGGTCGGACCTTGCTTTTCTACGGGTCGGCGTGCCCTTAGAACAAGTGTCCCGGCACGTTGTTGTCACAACAGATGCCTCCAACTCGGGCTGGGGTGCGACATGCAACGGGCAGGCAGCTTCAGGGTCCTGGACAGGACCTTGACTGCTTTGGCACATCAACTGCCTGTTGCTGGCAGTGCATCTACCTTTGCGACGGTTTCGTCCACTAGTGCTGGACAAGCACGTGTTGGTCCGCACGGACAACACTGCGGCTGTTTCTACATCAACCGACAGGGCGGTCTACGATCACGTCGCATGTCTCAACTCGCCCGCCATCTCCTCCTCTGGAGTCAGGCGTGGCTCAAGTCGCTGCACGCTGTCCACATCCCGGGGGAGCTCAATCGTGCAGCCGACGCACTCTCACAACAGTTCACTTTCCCCGGGGAATGGCGACTCTATCCCCAGACGGTCCAGCTGATCTGGAGTCGATTCGGGGAAGCCCAGGTAGACCTGTTTGCTTCCCACGAGTCCTCCCACTGCCAGCTGTACTATTCCCTGTCCCAGGCCCCCCTGGGCACAGATGCACTGGCACACAGCTGGCCTCGGGCTTTACGCAAATATGCGATTCCCCCAGTGTGCCTGCTCGCACAGACACTGTGCAAGGTCAGGGAGGACGAGGAACAGGTCCTGTTGGTTGCGCCTTACTGGCCCACCCGGTCCTGGTTTTCGGAACTCATGCTCCTCATGACAGCCCCTCCCTGGCGCATCCCCTGAGGAGAGACCTTCTCTCTCAGGGGCTTGGCACCATTTGGCACCCGCGATCAGATCTCTGGAACCTCCATGTGTGGCTTCTAGACGGGACGCGGCAGACCTAAGTGATCTTCCCCCAGCGGTGGTAGACACTATCACTCAGGCTAGAGCCCCTTCTACGAGGCAGGCCTATGCTCTGAAGTGGAGTCTGTTCACAAATTGGTGTTCTTCTCAAACAGAAGACCCCCGGAGATGCCCGGTCAGAGTCATGCTTTCATTCCTGCAAGAAAGGCTGGAGTGTGGGCTGTCACCCTCCACCCTGAAGGTGTATGTGGCTGCCATTGCAGCCCATCACGATGCAGTGGACGGCCGGTCCCTGGGGAGGCATGACCTGATCGTTAGGTTCCTGAGGGGTGCCAGAAGGTTACATCCTCCTAGGACACCCCTGTTTCCCTCCTGGGACCTCTCTATTGTCCTGGCGGGACTTCAGAGGGGTCCCTTTGAGCCGCTGGATTCGGTCGAGCTGAAGTTCCTGTCTCTCAAGACATCGCTCCTGATCGCGCTCACTTCCATCAAGAGGGTCGGGGACTACCAAGCATTTTCGGTAAGTGAAGAGTGCCTCGTGTTCGGGCCGGCCTACTCTCATGTTGTCCTGAGACCCCGGCCTGGATACGTGCCCAAGGTTCGCACCACTCCCTTCCGAGACCAGGTGATGAACCTGCAAGCGCTGCCCCTGGAGGAGGCAGATCCAGCCTTGTCGTTGCTGTGTCCCGTAAGAGCGCTTCGCATATACGTGGACCGCACCCAGAGCTTTAGAAGCTCTGAGCAGCTCCTGGTCTGCTTTGGAGGTCAGCAGAAGGGGAAGGCTGTCTCTAAGCAGAGGTTGGCCCACTGGATAGTGGACGCCATCGCCTTGGCTTAGCATTCCCAAGGCGAGCCGTGCCCCCTGGGGGTGAGGGCCCACTCCACACGTAGTGTGGCCTCCTCCTATGCATTGGCGCACGGCGCCTCTCTGGCAGACATCTGTCGAGCTGCGGGCTGGGCGACACCTAACACCTTTGCGAGGTTTTACAACCTCTGTGTAGAGCCAGTTTCTTCCCGTGTGTTGGGTAACAGGTAATTGGCGGGAAGGGCTGGCTGGGTGTCTCGCCTGCTGCGCCATTGCCCCTAACACGGGGATGTGAGCGCCTTCTTCTCCCAGTAGAGTTCCCCGGTTGGCGTACCCTGGTAGAGCATCCTCCAGCACCCTCGGCGTCAGACTTGGCGGAGCAGTCTGTCGCCAGGCCCAGTACTGGCGTTAGCATGCCCGGAGCCGGTCAGCACCTGTACTGGGCTAGGTGTCCATATGGCTGGGTTCCCTACGGGTAATCCCATATGTGTATTCTTTCACGGTAAGATTTCCCTCTTGGCAAACCCATGTCTTCCCTTGACAGACCGTTCTGTCAGTCTCTTCTGGCAGCCGTTCCATCCCTACTCCAAGGTAGGACCTGCCTCAGAGACCCCTTCCATATGTAGTACTGCCCCCTGGGTCAGTCCATATCGGTATATCCACATGTCACCTCCCTACGGGTAGGATGTGGTCTCCGTAGCGGCCTTTCCTAAAGGCTCGCTTCCCCATTGTCTTGCCAGCTGGAAGAACAAATAGGGAAGATTTGAAGCAATCTTTCACCGAAGGTTGAAATCCCTTCCATTTACTTTATGTGGGCGGAACAGCAGCATGGCCTTCTCCAGCAGCGATGTACTCACCTTTTGGCCCCTTCGGTACCAAGGTCAGTGAATTTGCGCTGGGGCTTTGGGAAGGTTACGACCTTAAGCGTAGCTTTTGTGGCACGCCAGGGCTTGTCAACAATTGCAGCGCCACAGGGTTGTGACGAGGTTCAGGTTGTGGCGTTTTCCATAGGACCCCATTTGTCGGTCGACATAACTCGTAGTGACCGACAGATAGGGAACGTCTCGGTTACGTACGTAACCCTCGTTCCCTGATGGAGGGAACGGAGACGTTATGTCCCCATGCCACAACCTTGAACCATTCGCTGTTGCCGGGACACGTTCTCGGCTCCTCAGCGTAAAACCTAATGGTGGATGCACCTGTCACCCTATTTATACCCGTCGGCACGGGAGTGGCTCAGGTGTGTTAATCCACTAGCCAATTTCATTGGCGTTTTCTCTTAAAATCAGAGATGATTGGCCTCCCAAGTGAGACCCCATTTGTCGGTCTCATAACGTCTCCGTTCCCTCCATCAGGGAACGAGGGTTACGTACGTAACCGAGACGTTAGTATTACCATTTAATATTTTTATTATCATTAAAACCGTATTAGATTGCCACAATTTGAACAACTGGTAATAAATTAATACTGTCCAGCATGAAGCACAGTTTTCAGTAACAGTCTCAGGTGCGCACATCAGAGTAGTTTCGTTTTGTGTCAAAACAGGCCGGACAAGCTGGGAGGCTGTAAAAGAGTGCTAAGGGAATTATTATTATTATTGTTATGATTATTATTATTATTATTAATATTTTTTTAACGAAATATGACTTGATTTTTTTGGTTTTCCCGTTCTTGCACGGAAATCAGAAAAACCACTTCATATTCTGATTGAGTCCTGTGGGTGGTGCTAAATCTGATTGGTCACTGTTTTTCAAAATAAAGACGTTCTACATTAACATTAAAAACATTAATCTCTTAACATAATTTATGCAATTATAATTTGCTGTGTAAATCCCCATGCCATGTCTAAACAGCCTGTGTCAATCCAAAAATATATTTTATTGATAACGACTTCTTTTATTTAGTCATAATAGCCGTGCACCATGTCTTTGCATTCAGGGTTGAATTTGTTGACTAAATTTAAGAATCTGACATAAGAGGACAAATAGCTATGACAATGAATTTAAAAATACAGTTTTGATCTTCTCTCAACCGAGTGAGCACATCCTGCATTATATTGTATTATCATGACGATGTAATATTAGCCTACCGCTATACTTTGTCCTAAGTCCTGCCCCCTAAACCTGTATGTGCATACAGGCCTTAAATAACATATACATTATAAAATATATATATTATTCATAAGAATTTAAGTTAATAAAAACATCTATAACAAAGAAAACATTTATTATTTAAATTTGTATGATGACAACTGTCAGTGCATGAACATGTTAACATTTAGGCTATTTCAATTGATTTTTTCAGTCAGTGAAGCCAAATAATTGGGTAACAAATAGCATGCATATATAGACTATTATTTTTACAGGCTAAAAAATAGAGTATTGGGAAAACTTAGTTTGAAAATCAATGACCAATCGGATTTGGCACCACCCACAGAACCCAATGGGAATATCAATTGTTTTTACGATTTCAGTGCAAGAACAGGAAAACCAAAAATCAAGTCATAATTTCGTTTTTCGTTTTTCTAACGAAAAAATGAGTTGTTTTTCATTTTCATATGTGAAAGCAAAAACAAATAAACGAATGATGCCTGGACCCTTATGGCTTTAGACATTTGTATATTCAAACGTAAGTGACCTGTGAAGTGGACATCACAGTATATTCCGCCATGATTCCTGTTCGAAGTGAACGTACTGTAGGCTATATGTTCCATTCAAAGTGAACTGAAGTGTGCGAGACAAAGTATGTGAGCAGAGCGACGTGTTATGCATTAAACATAATTAGGGAGGAGTGTGCGAGGTTAAAGCATATTGTAAGTTGTACAGTTTGTTAATCTCCACTCAAAACTAATTTACTGCTACATTGCTTCACATGGATTTTTGGTGACTTAAAAAAAAGAGCAGTGAGCTGCAGTTTATGTTACGAGGCAACAAACAATCAGCTGTCCTGTCAGTCTTTTTTAGCAATGCATATTACTTATCAAAAATTATGTTTTGATATTAACAGTAGGAAATGTAACTTCATGAAACATAATCTTTACTTAATAAACTAATGATTTTTAGCATAAAAGAAAAATCTAACAAATGTTTTCCTGGCTATTGCTAAAAATATACCGCAGCGACTTAAAGTGCATATTGCAGGTAAAAAAATAAATAAAATCTTATTAATATAACCTTAAAATATGAATATGATCCATTAATGCAGGATTTGAAAATGTTTTACGATAAGTGAGGGCACAGATTTAGAATAAAAAGTGACTGTTTCCTTTACAGTTTTCAAAAACTGCTTTTTTTCTAACATCATGTCATATTGCGTCACGAGTCTTGTGCTGCACTCTGCTTTGAGCAGTTGTGAGTCAGTTTGAGTCAGTGTCAGTGTTTTTGTTATTTATTTTATTTCAATTTATTATCGTCATGGTAAATAATTGGGTTTTGTGAGTTTGCACTAACTACAGCCTGTCAGGACATCGAGTCCACAGGTTTCCTAACAAGAAATAGGATGGTATTTTCCAGGATAGGGTATGTTTGAGCAGGTGAAGAGAGGGGACCTCAGGAATGAACCTGCTTCAAGAAACGCAGTGGTGTGTAACTTGGTGTTCTCTTTACACTAAAGGATTATCATCCCGGCGATATGATGTAGTTCAAAATTTGATACCGAAACAAAAATTGAGTCAGACTCTGAGGTGATGCACACAGCACCTTCATCAGGTCCCGTTCCGCCTGTGGTTCTGCCACCGGCGGGAGAGCTGATGCTTATGGATCCAACAGAGATGCTGCTCCATGAAAATGTCAACTGCACATCTTGTTTTTAAACATTTGCTACCTACTAAATCAGTGAACAATTATTTAATGAGATAAAACGAGATGTGTATAGGTTGTGGTAAAGCACTGCAACTAGCTTTTAAGCTTTTTTTGACCTTTTTTTTTAATGTGGTGTGTTTGTTAGACTTTGTGAGACATTGCAAGTAATGAGGTAGTGTGAAGATTATTTGAAGAAGTGCAGGCAAGCTGTTATTAACCACCTCTACTAGACTGCATCTTCCGCTCATAATGGAGATGCAAATGTGATGGAGGTCATGTGGAAACGCAGAGTCAGCAGTGAACATGATCTAACTTGTGCTAGCTTCTCCCAGCATATGCATCAGGCCTCATGGAGTCTCTGAGAGAGGAATACTGAGGTCACCACAGGCTCCAGGAGAACACATCACTGTCTTGTCCACCACTACACCTGCTCCTCTTTCCAGATCCCTCCAGAGGGTTAAAAAGATGAGGCTGTTTTGTGTATCTAGCACAGCATTCACCATTTAACACACGTTGACATCACAGTATTCATGGAGGAGAACATGTTAGGTTACGAATGTAGCCATGGTTCCCTGGGTAGGAAACAAGACACTGTGTCAAGCTGAATGCTTGAAATCAAGAGAAATTCCTTTAAAGGGATATGGCAAAGAATCTAGCATTTTATACTAAGTCTTGCCTGTCACACAGGGGCTACCACTTTTTCTTGCATAGGCTTGCTGAAGGAGCTGTCTCAACAGATCCCTAGTAGCAACACTTTATTATGAATACATCCACACACCACCCCCAGCGCTACTAAATCTGTTCCTGGCGCCACCATCTGTAGAACTTAGTGGTGCTGGTGCCACTGCTCTCAAATATTAGTCTGGAGCCCGGCAGTGTATTAGTCAAACATTCAGTATAAAACAAAAGTGACTACATCACTATAAATCACATGGTACTGTACAACAATATTCAAGTTGAAAAGAATAGTATTTATAGTACAGCTCAGGCTAAATTGTAATGTAGACACATTCATTTTCTATACTGCTTTGAGAATATAGTGTACGCTTAATAAGGGCATAAAGTGCAAAAACAACAGTGCACTGACCATAGACTTGGTTGACATCACCTCTTCATCTTCAAAGACATTCAAAACATCCAGTAAAATGAACCCTTGTGTGGAAAGACATATTTAAAATTTCATACATTAATATTAAAATGTGAAGCATCAGAGTAGTGTTTATTCAGCAGGATGTGTGCCCATTTAATAGCCTGTAGTACTTTTCAAAAACTAGTAGTAATTTTCACAACATGTCTTCCAGAGCTGTTGGTCAACTGGATTTAATTAGAAAAAAAAAAAAAAAAAAAAAAAAAAAAACACTTTCAGGGTTGTTTCAGCTGAATGTTCTTGAGCTTGAATTGAATTGAATTTTTATTAATAAAACAACCAAATAAATAATATAATAAATCAACACACCTTTATACAAACCCAAAGCAAATTTAAGATAAGGGCAAGTGGAAATATAACACTAAATACCTTTTTAGTAATCCATATTAAGACCCAACTCAAATTATTCTGAAGCATAATGACTGAATCCAAGGCAAATTGAAAATGTATGCTATTCATTCTGACACTATAATCTGGATCTGATGAATGGTGGCACACTACAGTACAATACATCAAACATAACTGATCCTTGGATATCATGATGTCAATCATGTGGTGTGAAAGAACCAGTACTAGTCTGGGTCGTGTAAGCATATAAGGTGATCAATGTTTAGATTTAAATTTTGTTCTAAAATATTGTACTGCTTTAGAAGACACCTTTGTGCTGCTACATTTGCAAAAATAGCAATTTATCCAAAAATGAAGAAATATATTTTAAAGAACCTTTCAGAAAGTGATGGTTTACATAACACTAAAACACATCAATTAAATCCATGTGAATTCTATTTAACTTACTTCATTTTAGGCCCATAGAATTGCAGCCATAATATTTCCTTTGACATCCCAGCATTCCATGCTGCCTTTGCTTTGACACGATATAAAAAACATATGCAAGTATGAGTTTCTAATTAAAAAAATAAAATAACAAATGTAAGGTGCAAATATCAGTCTGAAAAGGCAAACAACTTTAGCAAAACAGCCATCATAAATGCTCCTCCAGCCGATTTGCCGGGGCTTCGGCTGCATCAGTAAACTTAATTAGCATCACATGGATATGTTAGATAAAACTGACGAAGTGGATCATTAATAATGATTAACAAACTTAAAAGTTATTTTAATATAGTTATAGTTTAATGTATGGGAAGTTGTGGCCTAGTGGTTAGATAGTCTGACTCCTAATCCTAAGGTTGTGGGTTTGAGTCTTGGACCGGCAATACCACAACTTAAGTGCCCTAGTGCAAGGCACTGAACCCCCAACTGCTCCCCAGGCGCCGCAGCATAAATGGCTGCCCACTGCTCCAGGTGTGTGTGCAATTTGGATGGGTTAAATGCAGAGAACAAATTCTGAGTATGGGTCACCATACTTGGCTGTATTTCAGGTTCACAGATTTTTTTTTTTTTTTTCACAAGGTTATATGTCAGTCGTGTTTCTGTTTTAAAAGACCAAAAAAAAAACAAAAAAAAAAAAACAACAACACCTGACTCGTTTGTCTGTGTCCGACTGAGAAAAGCACAGAAGATTTTTATTTTTTTTTTCACTGACAAACTGTGGTGTAAAACACTGCATATTTAACACTTGCCATTGATAACTTTAATACATTAGCATTGTTTAGCTGGTTAAGTTTAACAACTAAATGTGTTTAAATGTGGCTCAAATAAATTGATTGCACCCACTTTCCTTAATAAAGTAGTAAGTTCAATTAATCGTTTTATATAATCGTTAAATATATAAATAATAAATATATTTACTGTTTATGTATCTATTTGATTAGTTTAATTAGTTATAATAACCTATAGTCTATCTAAACATATTTTCTCCAAAATCATTATTTAAAAGAAAAAATAAAGTTGTTTCAAGTCTGTTCAACATGATGCAGTCATGTGTGAATGGGAAACCTGATGGTGTTAAAGCAAAATGAATTGTTTAAATGAAGTAAACTGCATTAGAAATCTTTTATTTTTGTATTTTTATTTTATTTATTTTTTTCAGTGAGCAGTGTCCTTTATCATTCCTGTAATAACTCTTTAAAAGATATACAATTATTTTGTAAAGTTAAGTGATGGAACTGTCTGTGAAATTATGATCCTAGTGGCTTTCAAGTGTAAGGATGTTCTGCATCCACCACAAACAGATTGTTTTAGCTACTGTAAAGAGCTTGCATGTAGGGAAATATTTGAGAGATGTTCAGTTAAGTATATTCTCAACATTTATGTAGTGTCTCATAATGTATTTGCTGTCCATCCTCAATCACTCAAATGTAAATGTGTAATTATTAGGTCTAAAGACAAACTGTATGTCATTCCATTTCCAAACTCTATTGAAAGGTTTGGGATAGAGCTGTAATCGGGCCTTAAAAGTTAGGCCCGACAGGACCCGAGCCCGACAGGTTTCGGCCCGAGCCCGACAAGTACATTTTGATTGACAGCTTTTTTGAAGCCCGAACCCGTTTACAGCCCAACATTATTTCAAATGTGCGCACGCACACAGCTCTTTTGCCTTTTGCCAACAATGAGCAATTTATTCATGTTTTAACATAATTTACTCATAACTAACGTAGACTAGACCACTTGGAAGTTGGAATAAAGAAATAAAATAAGTCCTGTCACATCGTAACATCTCAGCATTCTAGACATAGGCTCATTTAACCTATAAATAGACCAACGCACCAATAAAAACGAGTCATTTAAAAAAAATTAAATTAAGATAAATGTTAAATTAAGATGGGTATTTGGCAATAACGAAATTAAGATAAAGGCTCCGCCGGATTTGCTTTATTTAATAAAAGAATAATGCCAACATTAGCGTTATGTCAACATTATGCATTGAAGACTCAATGACTGAAGACTGAAGAGTTTGCTTTAGTTGCTGGTGCAACCAAAACGTAATCACCAGAGGCAAGCCTCCGTTACACCTGCTTCGCATCTTTCTCGCGCTAATCGAAACACATCACATGACCGCTCGTTTACCTCGCAAACCGGGCAAAGATCTTCAGCTCTAGTTTGGGAGTACTGTTGGTTCTTTTTTTCCACTTCAAGCACCAGCCTCAACATAAATAAAGAGAAGAGCTAGGTGTTAAAGATCAATACAGCAATACAGCAAGTAAAACACCCATGACATCTGGGAGAGAAGGTACTAGAGAAAGTGGGCAGTTTCTCCTACCTTGGCAGCATAATTGACAGGCATGGGGGGACAAATGCCTCCAACTGAGGAACATCTGCAAATCTCAGAGATCAGCATCAACACCAAGATCAGGGTTTCCAACACTATTGTGAAGTCTGAAGAGAGCCTAACGAACTAGGAGCTTCGAACAGCTTTCAACATTTAACAAATGAACACTTACTTACAATTCCAACTCAGAAAGGAGTTTGCCAAATTTGCAAGTAACCAAGATTAATGGTCAAAGAGATGCACAGCATGACCATCACCGATGGACAAAGACATCACCCAGTACAAAGAATGGGCTTCTTCTAGACCCTCCTTCTAGCTCCTCACAAAGCACATCCTCTCATTCACAGAATGACAGAGAGAATGTCTTTAACAGGTGTAGATCCACCAAAACGTTCTCAAAAGGGCCTATAAATGAATATCAGTCCAATGCTTATCTCCATATAATGTACAGCATATATCCCACACATTTTATTAACATGTTCTAATCACTCAATGTGTTTGCCATTTTGAATAACTATTGAATAGTCTACAGGTTTATAGTCATATTTACTATGTGTGTGTTTGAATTTTCATGCTTTGACCATTTCTATCTGTCAGTATTTTGTAAAATGTAATATATTCTTGTTATAGAAATCATGTCCAAAATTATACTCTGAATATAAATTATATAAGAGTGGGAAAATTAGCAGCATGTGACCTTAAAAGATAGCATGCTGATTAATGTATCTGGGATGATAAACAACACCCTAGCAAAGACATGTCTAATTGGTCAAGACATCATTTTGGATGTGTCTAACAGCCCAGTTTATAAACTCAGGACCCCAACACAATTTGCTTTTAGCTTTTTGCATTAGGGCTCTTAGCCATGCTTTTAGACGCCATTTTTGCATTCTTCTAGCTCAGTTTTAGTGTGCTCCAGCCTGCACGTCCACTGCTACTTAACCCACGATGAGATGAAAAATGATCTAGTCTTGTTACTTTTATTCCTTTACTTTAGTTTATTTTCTCTTCATTAAAAGTTTTGAGTTCTGAGTTTTGTTTTGACACAAAGCTGTTTCCAACCTCGAGTTGCTGCGTTGAACTTTTTATTTATCTATTTATTTATTATTTATTTTATTTTATTTTTTACACACCCGATTCCAAAAAAGTTGGGAAACTGTACAAATTGTGAGTAAAACAGGAATGGAATAATTTACAAATCTCAAAAACATATATTTTACTCACAATAGAATATAGATAACATATAAAATGTAGAAAGTGAGACATTTTGAAATGTCATGCCAAATACTGGCTCATTTTGGATTTCATGAGAGCTACACATTCCAAAAAAGTTGGGACAGGTACCAATAAGAGGCCGGAAAAGGTAAATGTAAATATAAGGAACAGCTGGAGGACTAATTTGCAACTTATTAGGTCAACTGGCAACATGATTGGGTATAAAAAGAGCCTCTTGAGTGGCAGTGTCTCTCAGAAGTCAAGAAGGGCAGAGGATCACCAATTCCCCCAATGCTGCGAAAAATTGTGATGCAATATCAGAAAGCTTCTCAGAGAAAAAATGCAAAGAGTTGGAAGTTATCATCATCTATAGTGCATAATATCATCCAAAGATTCAGAGAATCTGGAACAATCTAAACTTGAGCAACTTGTCTCCTCAGTTCCCAGACATTTGCAGACTGTTATAAAAAGAAGAGGGGGTGCCACACAGTGGTAAACATGGCCTTGTCATCTTATTTTTCCCTTAAAATGATACATTTTCTCAGTTTAAACCTTTGATATGTCATCTATGTTGTATTCTGAATAAAACATCGAAATTTAAAACTTCCACATTCTGTTTTTTTTACTGTTACTGTTTTTATTCACAATTTGTACAGTGTCCCAACTTTTTTTGTAGTCAGGTTTGTGCTTGTTTTTACTCACCAACACAGCAAGATGAATTCTTGAAGTTTGAAGTTAGTAGGCAGTTTCCAGTCACTGTCAATGTAGTGGATTGTACATACATATGGTTCTTCAGAGTTTTAATCAGCTTTCTGAAACCTTCTTTCTCCACTGTTTGAATTCACACCATGTCCTTCAGTATGTGATCTCTTATGTCATAAGTAGGACTGGCATCAAATGAAGACTTTATTGATTGCTGAGTGGGAGCCATTCTTGAATACAGGCAAGCTTTGCCTCTGGGAATATCCGCTGCACACATTCGGGTGAATTCCTCATAGTCATGTGCATGCATAATTTTTAAATGGTTAAAGTGATTGCTGGTGTTTCCACCTTGGCTACATCAACATGGTAACACAAATTGCATATTAGTGTTTGTTAGTCAATGTCTGAGATTTTGAGCCCAAAGCAGTTCCATACGACAGAGGTGCCCCCTTCTTTTTAACCAATTATTCCTTGTGCTCTTTACCATGACTTTCTGCATGTTCTCTCATCTTGTACACTTGTTACATAAAAAGAGGTTACATAAACATAAACTTGCGCAGTGCCTGTTGTTAAATATTATGGGTGTGGCAGTGGGACGTCTATCCTGTAGCTTGGTTATGAGGATGATTGTCTCTCAATGGACCTCAGTGAGGTCCATGCCAACCGGGACTTGAAAGCCTTAGTGATCTGAAACAAAGAGACAACAACCAGACAACCTTCTGGGTAATCCTTCAAGGTAATCTGTACGTGCTTATAATGGGGAGGGAGGGGAAAAACAGCAGGCCCTTTTCTTTTCGTCCCACGATGAGCGATATAACAGAAGGCCCCTGTAGTTATAGCAGCAAGGGTGTTCTCTCCTGCGGGAGAAAAAAGCAGGCCTTTTTTTCATTTTTTGAGGGGTGTTCATCCCTTGCTGAGGGATAGAACAGCAGGCCGCTGTAGTTATAGCAGCAATGGTGTTCTCTCCAGTGGGAGAAAACAGCAGGCCCTTTTCTTTTCATCTTTCAATGAGGGATAGAACAGCAGGCCCCTGTAGTTATAGCAGCAAGGGTGTTCTCTCCAGTGGGAGAAAACAGCAGGCCCTTCTCTTTTCGCCCCTAAATAGCCCCTTTCACACTGCGATTCCGGCAAATACACGGTTAACGTGTTCCGGCAATTGTTCCCGGGTCGCTAGATTTTGCACTTTCACACTGCCAGTGATTGCCCGGGATATAGGTACACAAAACCCGTAAAGATCCTGTAACGATACTTGACATCAGGGTGTGACGTGTAATGTATGAGACTATGAGTCGAAAACGTTAGGCACGTTATACTTTCACTGAAGCAAGCGAACGATCTCGGTGTCAGCGCGGAAAGTGAGGAACTAACTGATCTCTGCTTCATTACAGTTTGCACATATTGTTTTCGTCGAGAAACGTTGATCTTCCTTCAAAACAGCCGGTAACGCGATTCCTCCTTTCTATACGGCATCAGATCTTGCTTTTGTTCAAACAGCGCTTGTCCTGGGTTGAAACCAGCAATATTACTAGGTCCCCGACCCGGGTTAAATGCCGGAATCAATCCCGGGACATGTTTGCTTTCACACAGAAAGCGACCCGGCAATGGTCCGGCAATTTGTTGGGTCCGACATGCAGTGTGAAAGGGGCTAATGAGGGATAGAACAGCAGGCCCCTGTAGTTATAGCAGCAATGGTGTTCTCTCCAGTGAGAGAAAACAGCAGGCCCTTTTCTTTTCGTCCCTCGCTGAGGCATAGAACAGCAGTCCCCTGTAGTTATAGCAGCAAAGGTGTTCTCTCCAGTGGGAGAAAACAGCAGGCCCTTTTTCCTTTTTGAGGGGTGTTGGTCCCTTGCTGAGGGATAGAACAGCGGGCCCCTGTAGTTATAGCAGCAATGCTGTTCTCTCCAGTGAGAGAAAACAGCAGGCCTTTTTCTATTCGTCCCTCACTGAAGGATAGAACAGCAGTCCCCTGTAGTTTTAGCAGCAAGTGTGTTCTCTTCAGCGGAAGAAAACAGCAGGCCCTTTTTCTTTTTTGAGGGGTGTTCATCCCTTGCTGAGGGATAGAACAGCAGGCCCCTGTAGTTATAGCAGCAAGGGTGTTCTCTAAAAACAGCAGGTCCTTTTCTTTTTGAGGGGTGTTCGTCCCTTGCTGAGGGATAGAACAGTAAGCCAATGTAGTTATAGTAAAATATAGCAGGCCCATTTTTTGTAAATGTATGTTTTATATGAAATATCCACATTGTCATCACAAACTTTCTATATTTAGCTGTATACCATTTCTCTGCCTGTCTGTCAGAAGAGCAGCCGCTTGCAGTCAGGAGCGGAGTTGAAAACATGTCAAGCCGGACACTTTCTGATCCCGTTAGTGACACTCACGTGCTTCCTGTGATGAAATAACAAGAGGATGCAAGGTGCAAGTAAACAAGGTTTAATAATTGAAAGTCAGAATAAAGACACAGTTCGGGGACAAACAATCAGGTGGTGGTGAAGCAGGGACGAGATGGCGATCCGGTGGTGGTGCGGTAAAGAGCATGTAGTGAAACCCAGGAACCGTGGAACATCCAGATGACACGAGGAACTGAGGAAATCCAGATGACCCGAAGAACTGACGAATTCTCCTGTACGCCGGAGGAAGTTTGAGTAGGACTGCTACCGGACTAATAATTTTGGTGACAGGAAACGGGCCAATGAATTTGGGAGCTAACTTGTTAGACACAGAGCGGAGAGAAATATTCTTAGTAGAAAGCCACACTTTTTGAACCACGACGTAAATGGGAGGCTTTGACCGGTGGCGATTGGCCTTGGCCTTCATGCGCCCCCCTGCTTGGAGTAGAGTCTCACGGGCTCTAGTCCAAGTACGGCGGCACCTCTGGATGAATGCTTGAGCGGAGGAGACCGCGACTTCGGATTCCAGACTCTGAAAAATTTGTGGCTGGTAACCTAAACTACACTTAAATGGCGAGAGGCCTGTGGATGACACTGGCAACCAATTGTGGGTGTACTCCACCATAGAAAGCTCTATTCTTGACAACCAGACATCACAACATTCTCTCGAGGTCCTGATTGGCTCGCTCAGACTGACCATTGCTCTGGGGATCATAGCCCAAGGCAGGCACGTGGACAGGTAGGGCTCAACCTGTGCAGAGCACATGCCCTTTTTGCCCTTACACTCCGAAGTGCCCTTTTTTTGGTGGTGATTTTTTTTATTTTTTTTTATCAATGCTATTGGTCACCCTTTACGTCTGTCTGTCTGTTTTACAAATATTTTGCAAATGAAAGTTCTTAAAACGAGCTTGTGTAAATCTTATTCGATCCTCAAGGTGTCAGTAAGCTGATCAATTGAAGTTCCACAGCAGCCGCACAGTAGACAACAGCTGAGCTGAACAAAGTTTTGCGAAGGATAAATAAATATATTGTTGTTTGAATAAGTACTACTAAACACTATGTCTATAAAGGCTCATCTTTTATTTATTGGATGTCTGTCTGACTGACTGAGACATGTGGGACGTCGCCTGAGAGAGAGAGCTAGCATTTGCCATCTAGTCATAGCCAATATATAGCCAACACTTAAATAGCCTGTGCATACAGTAGCATTTCATCTTTTATAAAATGCAATTTTGGCCAAATGCATTTTACCACAGGAAAAACTGAGCGCTCCATCTATATAGCTACAAAAACTAATTTGTAACCTGTAGATGAAAATGTAATGTGATGCCGTTTTAGTGACGGACAAAAAAAAAATTAACATTTGCACACATTCGCTGGTCAAAAACAAAAAATATTGATAAGTAATACAACAACATATAATTTGTTTTTACCATCGGAAAAATCATAACAGGTGCGCCCCCGCGCTGTTTCGTACTGGAACTTAAACAAAGAGACGAGTGATCCTCGTCACCTAGATAACATATATTTCTAAGAAATTTCTTCTTTGATTTATGATTGCTGATACACTTAATTTATTAACATTTAGGCTAATCATGTTATGGTATACTCTCCGCTTGTCCTCACATGTATAAAATGCAGTAAAACATGGTTTTACTACAGTAATGTAGTAGTAACTAAAAAAAAATCTTTATATTTATCATGCAGAATGTAATTCATGATTCATTCCAAGGCTTCATTTATTTGATCCAAAATACAGCAAAATCAGTAATATTGTGTAATATTTTTACAATTTAAAATAACTTTTTTCTATTTGAAATATATTTTAAAATGTAATTTATTTTTGTGATCAAAGCTGAATTTTCAGCATCATTACATCAGTACTCTTCAGTGTCACATGATCCTTCAGAAATGCTATTCACTGCAACTGTACTTTTCACACTGTTTTTATTTATTTTTTCATTGCTGGCTTATTTTAGGGAAAGATTAGTGAATAAGAGACCTTCAAGAGACCAACATCCCTGGTCCACCACAGTATAATTTTTTTGCCAGGTAGGCGGATACATGTTGGATATGTTATAGTAACGGTATCTGGAAATGAGTTGGACATAATTACTTAAATTACCTCTTCTCAATGTCATTCATAATCATGTTAACCAAATAATACAAATTAGCATATAAAACCAAACAGAATAGATAAAAAAGAGAATATATATAATTTTTTTCTTTGCAAAGTTCATAAAAAAGTGCATAAAGTTCAATAAAAAAAAAGATTTTGGTTTCTGTTTGGTTTTATAAGCTAATTAGTATTATTTGGTTAACGTTTATGTATGATTCAAGTATTTTTTTCTCTATAAATGCAAATAAAAAAAGAGGGAGTACACAAGAGCAATTCAAAAACACAGCACCCTACAAATAATACTGACAAAAAAACTTTTGCACTTACATACATTTTGATTACTTGGTGGTTGCAGTGCTGTGCCCCGTAAAGAGAGAAATGAGAAAAAGAAGGAGAGGGAGCGACAGCAGGCAGCCAAGGGTAGCAGCTCACTTACTTCATGGATCAGGCTAGTTTGTAGCAGGGAAGAAGAAAAGGAAGGAAGTAGTAATTCAGATGTAGAGAGAGAAGCGATAGATTATGTACAAGAATTTGCTGGTGAACAAGATACAGGAGCATCTGCAGGAGAGTTACCAGAAGGAGATGCAAGAGAAGAAAGCAAGTATGGAACTGCTGGTGTAGATCAAGAGAATGTGATGGCGACCGGTGCGGGGGAATTACCTCCAGACAAAACAAGAGAAGAAAGCCAGTATGGAATTGCTGCAAATAAAGGGAGCGGGGTGCCCTTTCTCAGTTTCAGCACATGCCCCTCAACAGGTCTGTGCACAGCCCTGGCACAAGGACAGACTGACTGTGGCCCCAAGTAATTTACAAAATTCTTTCCAAAATTTGGATACGAATTGGGAACCCCTGTCAGAGACCACGTCCATCGGGAGGCCATGTAACCGAAAGACGTGGTCTATGACTGTGACCGCTGTCTCCTTGGCTGAAGGTAATTTGGGCAAGGGGATGAAATGTTCGAAATGTGCCGCCTTTGAGAACCGGTCCACTATGGTTAAAACAACCGTCATGTCATTAGAGGGCGGGAGGGCGGTGACAATATCTAGAGCGATATGGGACCAGGGTCTCGAAGGGACAGGCAGCGGTCGAAGTAGCCCGTCTAGGGGTCGGTTAGATGTCTTACCTGTGGCACAGACTGAACAAGCCAAACAAAATCGTGAATGTCGCGAGCCATTAGTGGCCACCAGAATCATTGCTTAACTAGAAAACTAGTGCGAGTCAATCCTGGATGACACGTTGGAACAATGACCCCATCGAATAACGTCGGACCGTAACCCCTCCGGCACAAGCAAAGGACTTGATGGGCAACCAGGAGGAAGTGTTACCCCTTCTAAGGCTGTCTTGACCTTCGATTCGATCTCCCATACCAGAGTGGAGATGACAACTTTCTCAGGTAAAATACACTCGGGAGTGACCGGGCATTCGGATGGATCAAAAATACGAGATAAAGAGTCAGGTTTGATGTTTTTAGACCCTGGGCGGTACAAGAGAGTAAAATCAAAACGTCTGAAATAAAAGAGCCCACCGAGCCTGCCTGGAGTTGAGTCTTTTAGCTGATCTGATGTATTCAAGATTCTTATGGTCGGTCCAAACGATAAAAGGTACCCCAGAACCCTCTAACCAATGAAGCCACTCCTCCAACACTAACTTACTGCCAACAACTCTCTGTTACCAATGTCATAATTGCGTTTGGCAGGCGATAGTCGATGAGAAAACAACGCACAGGGTTGCATCTTATCGTCTGAGGAAGCGCGTTGTGAAAGCAATGCTCATACTCCCTGCAACCTCTCGAAAGCTGAAGACATCAACGGCAAAGGATAATAATTCTTTACTGTGATGTTGTTCAGCTCTCGGTAGTCAATGCAAGGTCGCAGAGAACCATCCTTCTTTTCAACGAAAAAGAACCCCGCCCCCGCAGGAGAAGAGGAAGACTGGATGTACCCAGAGGCCAGAGAATCAGAAATAGATTTCTCCATGGCCTCCCTCTCGGGAACAGAAAGAGAGTAAAGTTTGCCCTTAGGCGGAGTCTTACCTGGCAGTAGATCTATTGCACAGTCATAGGAACGATGTGGAGGGAGAGAGGCAGCACGGGACTTACTGAACACTTCCTTCAGGTCGAGGTACACATTAGACAAATCCGTTGCCTTACTCTGAAACACAGAACCAGACACAGAGGGACAGGCAGACACTAAACAGGATTCATGACAGTGGTTACTCCATGTGGAAATTGTGTTAGTGCACCAGTCGACCCAGGAGTTGTGTTTAGAGAACCACGGGTGTCCCAAAACCACTGGTGCAAGTGGTGAGTCCATGAGGAGAAATGAGAGGGTTTCAGTGTGATTGCCAGAAGTGATGGGGTTGATACTGTCAGTGGAATGTGTAATCCGGGGAAGTTCTTGTCCATTGAGTGGGTTGACGGTGATCTGGTGCGAGAGGGGAGTGATTGGAATCTGAAGTTGAACAGCCAGTTTAAAGTCCATAAAATTACCATCCGCTCCCGAGCCCAGTAGTGCATTGGTGTAGTGCGTCGATGTTCGCCATCTCAGTCTTACCGGGAGGAGGGTCGATGATGGTGATGAGGGCTTCTCGGCGGAGATCCCACCCGATAGTAGCCTCATACTTACTACCGGGTGCCGGCTCTTTTACCGGACAGGAGTGGATGAAGTGGCCCGCCCGGCCGCAGTATAGGCAAAGTCCCTGGGATCTCCGCCTCTCTCTCTCCTCCCGGGAAAGCCGAGCTCTCCCAACCTGCATGAGCTCGTGATCGAATGTGGGGCTGACCGCGCTCGCACCGTCGAGCTGGTGGTTCTCTGAGTTGGGCTGTGGACGGCTGGGGCGCGTCAGCCGGGTCACCCAATTCAGACGAGCGTCCACTCTCAGGGCGAGTTCTATCAGTCCGTTCAGCATCTCTGGTAAGTCCATGGCATAAATTTCCTTATAAATGCTATCAGCCAGCCCATGCAGGAACATATCCCACTGCGCTTCCTCATTCCAACGGCACTCAGCGGCCAGGGTGCGGAATCTAAATGGAAAAATCCGCCACCGAGCCTTCTCCCTGTCGCAGTTCAGCGAGTAATCTGGCCGCCTCCTTACCCGCCACTGCACGATCGAAAACTCTCCTCATTTCTTCGGAGAGTGCCTGGAATGAGGAGCAGCAGTTGTGTCCGTTCTCCCACACCTCGACCTGTGCCTGAAATGTTTTCTTCTTGTTGGTCCATACGTGAGATGCTGTGAGAAGTGCTTGCTGCATCCATGGTTTGGTCAGATCGTTCTGTGATGAAATAACAAGAGGATGCAAGGTTCAAGTAAACAAGGTTTAATAATTGAAAGTCAGAATAAAGACACAGGTCGGGGACAAACAATCAGGTGGTGGTGAAGCAGGGACGAGATGGTGATCCAGTGGTGGTGTGGTAAAGAGCGTGTAGTGAAACCCAGGAACCGTGGAACATCCAGACGACACGAGGAACGGACGAAATCCAGACGACCCAAAGAACTGACGAATTCCAGATGGAGAACTGGGCTGACGAGACACAAGAACAGGACGCACACCAAGGAACAACCACAACGATCTGACAACATGCGAGGGAAATTACTGCCATATAAAAGGAGGTGAAATCAACGACAGCTGGTGACACTAATCAACACAACGAGTAACCACACCCATACAATTACACTCAAGCAGACACCTCAGATTTGTGGCCATTATTGGAACTGCAAATGTTGAATAAACCCCGAAACACATGTGATTGTTGTCATGTGGCCAATAGTGAAACAGCTGTGTCGCCATCAGCGCTCCTGCAGTCACTCTGGGGAAACTGTGGCGGCTGAGTCAGCTCACTGCTCTTGAAACACTCTCGCGGTACTTTGATGCCACACGTGACAGTCATGTGGTGCTGGTGCCGTCTCAAGTCAGACAAAAAATGCCTGATACTCAGTGAGTTAGCTGCCTAAAGTATCGGATGCAGCCAGTAACTACTCACTAGTTATTCCTGATGGTTTTAGAGGACGATTATTCCTTGTTGCCCCCTGTTTTTCAGAGAATAGTACATTAGGGATATTACACCTTCAAAAGTAAACTCCAAGCACTTCCAAGGACATTTAAATTCAATTCAATTCAAGTTTATTTGTATAGCGCTTTTTACAATACAAATTGTTACAAAGCAACTTTACAGAAAATTGTTTCTACAATATTTTGTAGTAGCTTATAAGTGGTGACTGTCAGTTTGTGCACGAATGACAGGATTTGTAGAAAAATTAATACAAGACGCAGTCAGCCAGATGATGAACATAATTAATATTAATAATAATTAATAATTATTATATGATGCAGTCACACTTGTAGCGATATTTGTTAGTTCTGTTTGTTGATTTAGGGTTAGCATCATTGGGGGTCCTCTGAGGGGTCAGCATCGTCTCTTCTCAGGTGTTCTGGATCCAGACTGGAGCTTGTGTAAATCCTAGTTACCACGGGATGTAAACTCCGTGGCAAAACATAGAAACAAATAGACATCATTAGCATAGCTGCTGATCCAACAAAGTCAAATGAATTAGTTTAACCCAAGCTAAAGAATAAGAATGTGCATTTGATCAGATGCAACTACACTCAAAATTTAAGAGATACATTATTCGAATACTTGGCGAAAAAGATGTGTTTTTAATCTAGATTTAAACAAAGAGAGTGTGTCTGAACCCCAAACATTATCAGGAAGGCTATTCCAGAGTTTGGGAGCCAAATGTGAAAAAGCTCTACCTCCTTTAGTGGACTTTGCTATCCTAGGAACTATCAAAAGTCCAGCGTTTTGTGACCATAGGGAGCGTGATGGATTGTAACGTGGTAGAAGGCTAGTTAGGTACGCAGGAGCTAAACCATTTAGGGCTTTATAGGTAAGTAATGATAATTTGTAACTGATACGGAACTTAATAGGTAGCCAGTGCAGAGACAGTAAAATTGGGGTAATATGATCATTTTTTCTTGACCTGTTAAGGACTCTAGCTGCTGAATTTTGGACTACCTGTAGCTTGTGTATTGAAGAAGCAGGACAACCACCTAGAAGTGCATTACAATAGTCCAGTCTAGAGGTCATGAATGCATGAACTAGCTTTTCTGCATCAGAAACACTTAACAAGTTTCGTAGCTTGGCAATGTTTCTAAGATGGCAGAATGCAGTTTTTGTAACATGGGAAATATGATTTTCAAAAGACAAGTTGCTATCTAATATACCACCCAGATTTTTGACTGAGGAAGTAACAGTACATCTGTCTAGTTGCAAATTGTAATCTACAAGATTCTGTGTACTGTGTTTTTGGTCCAATAATTAATATCTCTGTCTTATCCGAATTTAATTGGAGAAAATTATAGGTCATCCAATCTTTTACATTTTTAACACTCTGTTAGCTTAGATAATTTAGAAGTTGAATCTGGTCTCGTCGTTTTCAATTTTCTAATAATATTACCAAGGGGCAACATGTATATTGAAAATAGAAGGGGACCTAGGACGGATCCTTATGGCACTCCATATTTTACTGGTGATAAATTAGATGACTCCCCATTTAAATAAACAAAATGGTAGTGATTGGACAGGTAGGATCTAAACCATCTTAGAGCCTGCCCTTGAATACCTGTATAGGTTTGTAATCAATCTATGAGTATGTCATGATCTATATTGTCGAACGCAGCACTAAGATCAAGTAAAACTAGCAATGAGATGCAGCCTTGATCTGACGTAAGAAGCAGGTCATTTTTAATTTTAACAAGTGCAGTTTCTGTGCAATGGTAGGGCCTGAAACCTGACTGAAAAACTTCATACAACACAACTTTTTCTAAAATTTTAGACATAAATGGAAAATTTGAAATAGGGCCGATAATTTGCCAGTTCACTAGGATCTAGTTTTGGTTTCTTAATAAGAGGCTTAATAACCGCCAGCTAAAATGGTTTTGGTGACCTAAAGTTAACGACAAGTTAACAATACTGAGAAGCGGTTCTTCGGCTACAGGTAACAACTAAGGTAACATTCAGTAATTTATTGGGTAGAGGATCTAATAAACATGTTGTTGGTTTAGATACAGTGATAAGTTTATTTAGCTCTTCCTGTCGTATAGTTGTCAAGCACTGCAGCTTTTCTTTGGATGTGATGGATGAAAAAGTGTTAGACGCTGTAGGATCTACATTCGCTATTGTATTTCTAATGTTATCTATTTTATCAGTGAAGAAATTAATAAAGTCATTACTATTAAACGTAGGTGGAATATTTGAATCAGGTGGCGTCTGGTCATTTGTTAATTTAGCCACTGTGCTAAATAAAAACCTTGGATTGTTTTGGTTATTTTTTATGAGTTTGTGTACTGTATATGCTCTGCCCTAGCAGATTTTAGAGCCTGTCTATAGCTGGACACACTGTTTTTCCATGCAATTCTAAAAACTTCCAAGTTAGTTTTTCTCCATTTGCGTTCAAGACTACGAGTTACTTTCTTGAGAGAGTGAGTATTAATTACTGTTATACCATGGCACAGTACGTTTTTCTCTAACCTTTTTCAATTTGATGGGGGCAACAGCTTCTAATGTATTTGAGAAAAAAGTGCCCATGTTGTCAGTCATTTCGTCTAATTCAAGTGTATTTTGGGGTACAAATAGCAGTTGAGATAAATCAGGCAGTTTATTTGTGAATCTGTCTTTGGTGGCTGGAAGAATAGTTCTGCCAAGATGGTAACACTGAGACATATAGTTAATATCAGTGATACGCAGCATGCACAATCCAAGGAAATGGTCTGTAAAATCATCGCTTTGAGGTATGATATCTATATCAGTAAGATCGATTCCATTCGAAATAATTAAATCTAGTGTATGATTAAAACGATGAGTGGGCCCGGTGACATTTTGCTTAACTCCAAAAGAGTTTAGTAGGTCAGTAAACGCAAGTCCTAATGAATCATTTGTATTATCAACGTTAATATTAAAATCTCCTATGATTAGCGCCTTATCAACTGTAACCAGAAGGTCTGAGAGGAAATCTGCAAATTATTTTAGGAATTCTGTATACGGCCCTGGTGGTCTATACACAGTAGCCAGAGCAAGATATACATTAGATTTATTTTTCATGTCTGACAGTGTGACATTAAGCAGAAATATTTCGAATGAGTTAAACCTGTATCCTGTTTTCTGGGTAACATTGAGAAATTCACTATATATTGTTGCAACACCTCCGCCACGACCAGTCTGACAGGGCTCATGCTTATAACAGTAGTTTGGTGGAGTAGACTCATTTAGTTCAAAATAATCATTTGGTTTTAGCCAGGTTTCAGTCAAGGAGAGTACATCAAAACTATTATCTGTGATCGTTACATTTACAATAGGTGCTTTGTGTAATATTTATGAGCCCAAACTTTAAAAATTGTTTTTGTTCATTTACTTTACATGTTTCTGGTTTAATCACGATAAGATTTTTTCTAGATCCTACATTAAATTTATATTTTGACCTCACTATTTGGGGAACAGACACAGTCTTAATAGATTGTACAGCACAAGTACTTTTATCATTTAATCGGGTGGAACAAAAGTCATCATAATAGTTATTTGAGAATTGTCTTACTAGTCACGTGGAGCGAAGTGTCCTGGAGATGTTGTCAGAGAGCAGTTCCGCTCCGACTCTTCTGGGGTGCAATCCATCAGCGCGAAACAGCCCAGGACACTCCCAGAAAAGATTCCAGTTATTAACAAATAGCAGTTTCTGTCCTTTACACCATGACAACAAACATTAATTTAAAGCAACAAGTCTACTGAACCTTTCGTGTCCTCGCCGATACATGGGCAGTGGTCCTGACACGACGATCATCGCCGCGGGCATCGTGCTGCGAACCGTCTCGATCAGGCTCCTGAAGTCCCTCTTCAGCATCTCCGTCTGCCACAGCGTGGTGTTGTTAACCCCGGCATAAAGCACGAGCTATGGGGCTCTCGTCGGCCTTCAGGATCGTGGGTATCTGCACAGAAACATCGAGAACACGAGCACCAGGGAAACAATGAGTGTGCACTTTACCTTCGGCTAATGTAGCATGGACGTGTTGGATGATGGAGTCTCCGATGATCACAGCGTCGCGTCCCGTCTCACGGAGGGGAGTGAAGCAGTTCTGGGTGGAGATCTTGAAGATCGGAGGGGGAGAAGTCGTCGCCCTGGGCCTGGCTCGTGTCCACACTGCGGATGAATCCAGGGTCCATGGTGTCCCCGCTCCGGAGTGAAGGACATCTGGGAAGTTCGTGTCCCGGTGCACCGGGCCTGTGCAGAGAAACACACGGAGTAGACGTGGTGTTAACAGCACGCTGATTTAAACACAGTTTGTTGGAAATAGTCTGATAAGTTTGATGGAAGCATTCCCAACAGATGAAACTGAAGCAGCAGCCTGTTCATATCGACAACCTTGACAACAGATTAACAAGGCTTGTGGGTATATTTAACTGGCAGTGTTACCAGTGTGGTAATACGATGGCATGCCTAGCAAACATAACTGAACAATTAGCTTTGAACAATGAACAATGTCTGAAGCATAATTGCCAACATAGCACTAGGCAAAAAAATTTAAGAAACTTTGCTTAGCTTCATGAAGACGTCCAGATATGAATTAAAGGTGAAATGGCTATTTGTTCGTGGTTGCTTTGATTCTTCTTGAATATTTTGTGTAAAGTTGAAGATCTTGTGTAAAGTTGTTGGGTCAGTCATATTGGTACAACTTTGGTGATGAATCAAAGGCAAAAGTGTCTATATCAAGTGCTCGCTCATATCACTTTCAATCAATTTAAAGTGGATTTTCTTTTTTTGCAGCAGCAGCAGCAGCAGTGGTAAGTTATACGTTATATAGTTCCATTTGCATGCAAAACTTATTATGGTGTCTTGTTTATGTCAGGGTTTTGCACTGACACTCTTTGTCTTGTGTTTGCACATGGCCTTGTTTGTTTTCTTGACCATGTGCTTCCTTATCCCCTCCTCCTTGTTCCCTCTTTACCACACACTCTTGTTAGCCTTGTTTGTCTAATGGTACTCACCTGTCCCTTTTGTAATTTCCTCCCCATTTATAGTGCCCTTTGCCCTATTGTCTTTGTTGTTTTGTGGTCATTCTCACCCCTTCTGTCACAGTCTTTGTTTCTGTCTGTGGATATGGCTGAGTATGTGTCTGTCTCTCCCTCCCTGCCTGCCTGGTTGGTCTTGTGCCCTTGGTTTGTCTAGTCCTGTGTAGTTCCCTGTTCTTGTCTAGCTCCTTGTACTAGCAATCTGTTTGTTCTTGTTTTTTTTGTTTGTTTTTTTTTTGCTTTCAATATTCATTTTTTTCTATCCTGATGTTTGGTTTTTGTATTTAGTTTGATCTTCAAGTTAGTGTATTGGTTAAGTTAGTAAGTATTTATTTATTATTACTTTACTCTTTATAACTTATTTTTATTCCCTTACTGTGGGGTAATTTTTTTCCTGTGGAGCTTTTGTCCTGTCTTGTCTCTTTGTGTTCGAGCTCCTGTCCTGATCATATCCTGCCACTGGTTCTACCTGCCTGGCACTTGGTCTGCTTCAAAAGTTGGTGGTTAACAAGTATCTGAGCTCTGCTCTATGGTGCCTCGTTTGGGTTTTCTTCATCAGCCTGGTCTTGCCTCCCCCTCTGTTATTGAACTCCTGTTGTAGTATCTCTTTTGCACTTCACAACCCTCTTTTATCAATCTGTTCTGTCAATAAACCCCTTGTTATTCACTCTGCAATTGGGTCCTCCTTCCAGATCCCAGATTCCAGTTTATACATAAGCAAGGTGATGCATGTGTGTGTTTGGAGAATTAACCTGCATGGGTCCCCATGTAGTTTACACTGGTTAATTCTGGTATAGTGCTTGTTTATGCTTGTTTAGGCTGGTTGGTGGTTGTATTGTATAGTGCTGGTTTATGTAGGTATAGAGCTGGTTTATGCTGATATAGTGCTATTTTATACTGCTTAATGCTGGTATAGAACTGGTCTAGCTGGTGGACCAGCATATCCATGCTGTTCTCAAGCAAAATGGAGCTGGTGATGCTGGTTCATCAGAATGGTCTTGCAGGGCTGATTGTTAGTAGGCCAGTTCTCTGTATGCAGGTTTGTTTTGGGGACAAACTGTTTTTAAATTATGCAACAGAAAACACTAAGGTTAAAACACAATTTTATTAAATTTCATGATAACTTCATAATTTATTTTGCTCACTCTGCTGAAAGTAGAACTGAACATTTTAATTGTTTTAGTTATGATTAAATTATTAACTAGTGTCACGTGTAGAAGGGTAAAACATTTCAAAGCATTAAAGGAATTGTCTCCTGTTTCATACGATCTCTACACAAATCAGTTAAAAAGAGCTTGAGTACATTTCATACCAAATTCATTAAGATGTATGAAAAAAAAAGAAAAATGGCTAATAGAAGCTTAACCACAAGCAGTTTGTCCAATAACAGAGGTTATTAGAAGAACTTTTTATTGGGACAGTTGATAACAAACTCCATAATGAAAGCTCAGCTCTCATTCACTGAGTTAATCCTCTTATTAACTTTGGGGTCAATTTGACCCCATTCAATATTTAACGTCTGTAAATACATTATTAAAAAAAATATATATATATTCAGATTTAATTAATTTTCCTGGGACATGGGACATAATTCTAAATGTTCAGTTATATTATTGAAGGGCATCATGATTTTGATGTTTAAAAGCTGAAAACAGACTCCTGATTTAATGAAATTTTTCATTACAGAAGTTACTCCTATTTTCTTTTTCCAGAAATAAAAATTATTAATTTAACATTAACTTTATTTTACAATATATATAGTAAAAATATCAATCTGCAAATCAAAACTTTTATTATTATTATTATTATTATTATTATTATTATTATTATTTTGCAATCTGTTATTACAGTTTTTTTTTTTTTTTTTAAGGATTGTGTTTTAGGCAAGAAAACCCTTTAAAATCCAATATGAGTTTATATTAGTCTGATTTTGTCAAATATCTTTGTCTGAGTTGCAAGGTGTCAGGTCCAGTGTTGGGAAGGTTACTTTGGAAATGTTATAGGTTACAGATTACAAATTACCTTATTTTAAATGTAATATTTAGTTGTACTTCTTTTACCTCTTTCTGAGGTTAAATACAGATTTAAAATCATAAGATATAGTTTAATAGTTATGATACTGTTTTTGAAATCAAATAGTTGCATAGCTATGACAGGAAACACTGGCATCTAACAATGCATTGGAAAAAAAAGGCAGTTAATCTAAAAATAAAATAAATAATCATTTACATTAACCAAAATAGGAAAATAATCATTTACATTAACCAAAATAGGAAAATAAAACTGTTATGTAATAAGCATGTGTCTTCAACTCCAGAAACATTGGTGTCTCATATTTTATGTATATGTGTGTGTGTCTGTAATGGGTGTCTGAAGCTGGAATCGAACTCAGGTCTTCTAGTCAACTGAGCTCCCTGTTTACCACGGGGCTATGGTGAGTGATAGATATTGGTTGGACCCAAGAGCAGAAGGATAACAAGCAGGCTTTGTCGATCAAACAAAAGGGTTTTACTGTAGGCTCTAAGTTCCCAAAGAACAACATAAGAGAAGCCGTGCTTCCTCAGTGAAAATACAAAACAAAAGAAGAACAGTAACAAAACCAGAAGTTTAACAAACTTGACTTTCTAGGCAAGGATTACACACGATAGGTTAGCTCAAGATTGAACACAAGTCTAAGGAAGAGGCACACTTAAATAGGCAGAACACCAACAAGATAATGACCAGCAGGTGGTAGAAATAAATTCCTAATTAGTGATGACCCAGAGAGTTCTACAATGGCTGGGCCACCTAGTGGATGGGAGAGTCATTACACCTCATGAGTGGCAGCGCCAACTAATGGTTGGGAGAGTCATTACATGGGCAGCAACTAGAGGCTGGAGCCTTACAGGAGCCCCTCCTCCAAGAACGGCTCCTGACGTTCCCTTAGCGATGTTGACCATGACGGCGGAACTCCCTGATGAGATCTGGATCGAGGATATCTCGGGCTGGCACCCAGGACCGCTCCTCTGGGCCATACCCCTCCCAGTCCACAAGATACTGGGTCTTCCCACGGACCTGGCGAGAGTCCAACAGTCGACTCACGGTATAGGCCGGCTGACCCCCAATGATGCGAGGAAGTGGAGGGGGTTTCCTAGATGGGGAACCAAACTGACATTCAAAAGGGGACATGCCTAAGGAAGAGTGGTGTAAAGTGTTGTGTGCAAACTCAGCCCAGATCAACTGAGAGCTCCAGGTTGACCCTCTCAGTCTGTCCATTTGATTGGGGGTGAAATCCAGAGGACAGGCTAATGGATGCCCCAATGAGGTTACCGAAAGACCTCCAGAATCGGGAGGTGAATTGTGATCCCCGGTCAGACACCATATCTTGGGGAAAGCCATGGATTCTGAAAACATGTTGCATCAACAATTCCGCAGTCTGGCCTGCTGTGGGAATCTTGGGTAATGGTATTAGGTGACAGGCTTTAGAAAATCGGTCTACCACCACCAGAATTACAGAGTTACCTTGAGACTTGGGTAGACCAGTTACAAAGTCCAAAGATATGTGGGACCAGGGGCGTCTAGGGATGGGTAGTGGGTGCAACAGGCCATGAGGGTGGCTTCTGGGTTCCTTGTTCTGGGCACACACAGCACATGCAGCAACAAAAGCCCGAACGTCTCGTTGCATGTTGGGCCACCAAAACCTTCTCTGGATGAGTTTCAATGTCCTTGTGCTCCCAGGATGGCCCGAAGAAAGAGAAGCATGTCCCCACTGTAACACATCAGAACGCACAGTATCAGGTACAAAAAGGCGCCCGGGTGGGCCATTACCTGGGTCAGGATGTTGCTGTTGGGCCCTCTTAACTGCGGTCTCAACTCCCCACTGAATAGATGCAACCACTCTGGAGCTGGGTAGGATAGGCTCGGGTTCGCCCTCCACTTCTGGTGGATCGAATTGTCTTGAGAGGGCATCAGGCTTTGAGTTCTTAGAACCTGGGCGATATGAGAGGGTAAAATCAAAACGATTAAAGAAGAGGGCCCAACGAGCCTGACGTGAAGTTAACCTCTTGGCCTCACGGATGTAGGTGAGGTTTCTGTGGTCTGTCCAGATAAGGAATGGGTGCTTGGCCCCCTCCAGCCACTGTCTCCACTCCTCAAGTGCCAGCTTTACTGCCAACAGTTCCCAGTTACCAATGTCATAATTCTTCTCAGCTGGGGAGAGTCGTCGTGAGAAGTAAGCACAAGGGTGAAGCTTGTGGTCATTTCTAGCCATCTGTGACAGAACAGCTCCTACCCCAACGTCCGAAGCATCCACCTCGACAACAAATGGCAACTCAGGATCTGGGAGAGTCAGAATGGGTGCAGACGTGAAGAGCTGCTTGAGTCGGTTGAATGCCTGATCTGCCCTCTCAGTCCACTTAAAAGGGCTTGATGTCTTCTTGGTAAGAGCGGTCAGGGGTTCGGCAATAGCACTAAAGTTCCTAATAAATCTCCGGTAAAAATTGGCAAATCCCAAAAAGCGTTGGACCTCCTTGGCGGAGCATGGTTGGGGCCAGTTAAGAACTGCCTGGATCTTGCCGGGATCCATCTGGAACTTGCCAATAGAGACTATAAAACCAAGGAAAGATACAGTGGGTACATGAAATTCGCTCTTCTCCAACTTGACAAAGAGTCCATTCTTCAGCAGTCGGGACAGGACAGTACGGACATGTTGAACATGTTCTTGATAGGAACAAGAGAAGATGAGAATATCATCGAGATATACAAACACAAACTTGTCAAGCATATCCCGTAGCACATCATTAATAAGTGCCTGAAAATCTGCTGGAGCATTGACTAGTCCAAAGGGCATTACCTGATACTCATAGTGTCCTTTAGGTGTGTTAAAAGCAGTCTTCCATTCATCTCATTCTCGTATCCTTACAAGGTGGTAGGCATTCCGAAGATCCAATTTAGTGAAAATGGTTGCCCCTTGAAGGAGTTCGAAGGCCATGGTCATTAGTGGCAGTGGATAACGGTTCCTTACGGTGATGCGATTAAGGCCCCGGTAGTCAATGCACGGCCGAAGACCACCACCCTTTTTCCCCACAAAGAAAAATCCAGCCCCTGCTGGTGACGTAGATGGACGGATAAATCCATTGTTAAGTGCATCACTGATATATTCTTCCAAGGCAGCTCTTTCTGGGGCAGAGAGTAAATAAAGTCTCCCTCGAGGAGGGCAGGTACCTGGTAGCAGATCTATTGCACAGTCATATGGTCTGTGGGGTGGCAGGGAAGCGGTGCGGGTCTTGCTGAAAACTTCACAGAGGTCTGCGTAATCTGAGGGGACTCGAGACAGCTCAGGAGGAACCACTGGGGCGCCGGAGGATACAGGTCTTAGCTTGGGGATCGTTAACAACTCTGTGGATTGGGCTGGTGGCTTGAGAGGGATGGGCAGCAGCTTGGAAGTGGTTGGGGAGTCAGACTTCGCCAGCAACTCGGAAAAATAACAGGGAGAGAGACTTGAAATACCACAATTAGTACCCCAATCAATCACTGCCCTAGCTGTCCAATCTATATGTGGATTATGGAGGGATAACCATGGGAAACCAAGGATTAAGGGGAACTCTGGTGAATGAATCAAGAAAAACTGTATCCTCTCATTATGACAACTGATTTGGAGATGGAGGGGTGTAGTGCACTGACTCACCTGACCAGAGCCCAGAGGTCTCCCGTCCAATGCAGTTATGGTCAGGGGTTCTTGAAGAGAGATGGGCTGAATTCTTAGGTGTCTGGCTAAAGTATAATCCATAAAATCTCCAGCAGTCCCTGAATCTAGAAAGGCCCGAAGCTTATGATGGTGGTTGCCCCATTTCAGTGACACATTGAGTGAAACCCCAGAAGCTGTTGGTTGGGGGAATGTGATTACTCTCGTCCCAGCCCCCCTCTTCTCGGACGAGAGTTGTCTTTTCCCATCAGCTCAGGGCAGTTGGACCTGAAGTGGTCTGGCTTACCACAGTACAAACAGCACTTCTCCCTCATGCGTCGTTCCCTCTCGGCTTGTGACAGTCTGGTCCTCCCCAGTTGCATGGGTTCCTCAAAATTCCTGGGGAGTGGAGGTGCATCAAGGGTACTGCTACAAGCTTGGGGCTCGGGCAGCCGGACCTCCCCACAGCGTTCCCGTCTGGGCTCTCGAATGCGGTTGTCCACCCTGATAGAAATGTCAATAAGGGACTCTAGGTCGGGAGCCGGATCCCGGAAGGCCAGTTCATCCTTGAGTTCAGGGGACAGGGCCTGGTGGAACGTTGCTCTCAGGGCTCGTTGGTCCCAACCGCTCTCAGTGGCTAACGTGCGGAACTCAATCGCAAATTCAGCTACACTCCTTGTCCCTTGAGAGATCTGAAGCAGCCTGTGATCAATCTCTCCCCCACTAGCAGGGTGATGAAAGACCCTCCTCATTTCAGCAATAAATTGGTCACAATTGTCAGTAAGTGGGGATTGTTGTTCCCACAAAGCCGTAGCCCAGTCCATAGCTTTTCCAGTGAGTGATGATGTATGCAACCTTACTGCTCTCCGTAGGGAAACTGTTAGGTTGTAATCCAAATACTAGAGTGCACTGAGTGACAAAGCCCCGACATCTCTCAGGATTCCCATCATACCTCTCTGGTGCAGGTAGTTTTGGCTCAGACAGAAGCCCAGGAACTGGAGGTGCGGGTCTCACAGCTGGAACGTTAAACACTGGAGAGGTTCAAGACTCAGCTCGCTCACCTAAGCGTTGCAGGATCTCAGTTAAGATCTGCTCATGTCTGTGAATGGTGGAGGCTTGGCCAGACAAGGCAGCTAATATACGATCCACATTGGAGGCAGGTGGGGCTCCTTCTGCTGGGTCCACTTCCATGGTTCAATCTTGCTGTAATGGGTGTCTGAAGCTGGAATCGAACTCAGGTCTTCTAGTCAACTCAGCTCCCTGTTTACCACTGGGCTATGGTGAGTGATAGATATCAGTTGGACCCAAGAGCAGAAGGATAACAAGCAGGCTTTGTCGATCAAACAAAAGGGTTTTATTGTAGGCTCCAAGTTCCCAAAGAACAACATAAGAGAAGCCGTGCTTCCTCAGTGAAAATACAAAACAAAAGAAGAACAGTAACAAAACCAGAAGTTTAACAAACTTGACTTTCTAGGCAAGGATTACACACGATAGGTTAGCTCAAGATTGAACACAAGTCTAAGGAAGAGGCACACTTAAATAGGCTGAACACCAACAAGATAATGACCAGCAGGTGGTAGAAATCAATTCCTAATTAGTGATGACCCAGAGAGTTCTACAATGGCTGGGCCACCTAGTGGATGGGAGAGTCATTACACCTCATGAGTGGCAGCGCCAACTAATGGTTGAGAGAGTCATTACATGGGCAGCAACTAGAGGCTGGAGCCCTACAGTGTGAAAATATTCAAGTGTATCTCCCTTTGTTATCATTAACAATATCATAATTAACTGTAATTTAATTACAGTTTACATTACATTAACAGATTACAGATACATTTATTTTGCAATTAAATTACGTAATTTAGTTACATGTAACTCTTACTGCCCAACACTGGTCAGGTCTGATGATAAAAGTGTTGGAATGGAAATGGCAGATGAGGGACGAAACAGGGACGTTCACAAACTGTCTCAGACGAATGTCCTCCGTACGTCCGCCAGCGAACGTCAAAATGCGGACCAAAGCGGACATTCAGAACGTCCCTGTTTGCTGGGGAGGCAGTGAAAATTAATCAGTGTCTGTGTGTTTTTAAGAATTTTAATTATGATCATGTTGTGGTCAATTTGTGGTTTAAAGGGGTCATTGATTATGATGAAAAGTTTTATTATGAAAGTTCAATTTGTTGATTTTTACAGGCCTACAACATCTGGCTGGTAGGGACTACAAGCTACTTCCTAGGTTAGTGACATCCTAAACCCTGAAATTTACATAAACTCTGACACAGGAACACGCAACAGAGGGTGTGGGGCCATGTTGGGCTGCTTTAGAGAAGAGTGGGTGTAGATGAGTGTTCTTGCCATGCCATCAAAATGTTGTTATTTTCACCCACATTGCAGGGTCTCTTTGTCCAGGCTTCATAAGGATGCTGGATTTAGGGAACAATGGTTAAAATATATGTTTAACTCAGAAAATTATAATCCAAATATAGCTCTCTGTGCTGCACATTTTATGGAGAACAGCTTATTCTTGACAGTGTAAAATGCTAACTACCAGATTGAGCTTCCAGCATGATATTAATGTGGTTTTAGGCTGTATTAATGCCCACACCTACCACACCCCTAAACCTAACCATACTATATAAAAAAATGTAGTGTTGGTAAAGTAGCATGATCTGATTAATTATTTGTCAAAACACCAGATTTGCCTAAAACTTGTCCTGGAAACCCAGTGCCACCTTTAAACCAGAAGCTGTTGTTTATGGGCCACAACCAGTAAGTATGTTTTATTCTTTGTTGGAGTGCTTACCATTAATAGTTTCTATCATTAATTTTATGTTTAAGCAAAGATGTAAACAAAGAGCTCTGCTACCCAGTTAGCTAAATGCTAATTCATACTTATCTGTCAAACACCTACAGAGTTCTTTTTAATCTCACCAAGCAAATTTTAATGTTGGAGTTTATGTGATCAGTGTAAAGAATTATTTGACTACAGCTTTTATGATCTTTTATCCACAAGCTTGATTAGCTACAGGCATGTAAAAATATGGTTCTGCATTTGATTGGGCCACTGTACTAAAGACATTGTTTGTCTTCATAATGGGCTTGTAGATCTGGCGATAGATAATTGGTTCTATAAATACAAAACTAACGTTACTATACAGTCAGTAGCTATAACTGTAGATCCACAGTAATCAAATAATCATTTTGAATCAACTGTTGTATCATTTGTGACCAATCACGGCAAGTAGGGACACAAGTCGGTTCTGGGGCATTTTGAGTTATTCACAGATTCTGAAAGTGTAGTCTCCAAGCTTTCCAACGATGTGTAACACATGGAAATCTGATAATATTTGGAGAAGTTGTGGCCATTTGAAGGTAGGCACTCAAAAAAGCTAAAAAAGCAGAAAATAGCCTCTGAAGATTGTGCAGTTCTGACTGCTGCAAGTGACAATGGGGCTCATTTACATCTCATTTAGATAAGCCATACCCCCTGCATAGCAACGACAGACGCAACGGAAAAATCAGACCGCATACTATTAATAATAAAGGAGAATGTGCATTGTAAATGTCAGTAATTTATCTTTTTTTACTTTTATAAAAATGATTTAGAGGCTGAAATATGTGAGTTTTATCTTTTTATAAAAAATCTTTAATCTTTCAAATGTGGCCAGAATTTTTAATGTTATTATTTTAACATTTATGTAAACAAAAAGTACATATTGATGCTAATTTTATTTGTTATTTGCTGGTTTTCTACATAAAACTTGGTGAATTGATTTCATTGTGTAGCATTAGGACTTTTTTAACAGGATTCTGTGATAACCGATGAGCTATGAGCTAGCTAATAACAATAGGTAGATATGGGAAGGTCTAAACATGGACTAAACATGAGATAATGTGTACGTGTTCTTAGAATGAACACAAAACGACAAACTTTGATGTTTATGGAAACTCACCCCATGAGAAACAAAAGTATTCTTGCAGATCTCGATGCCTCCAATGAAAAGTCGTTCGGGCACACTTTCTCTTTGTCGGGGGCTTCTTTGTGGATGTAACCATCTCCGAAGTTTGCAATGTGCGTCTATTTGCCTCTAAATGTTACGGATTTTCCCCATTTCTCTGTCTTTATCCCCATCAAATGTTACTATCGATATAGCCTCTGATATCTTATGGTCCAACTCGTCTGACGCCAGTCCAATACATTCTTCCTCGTCGTCATCTTCGCTCAGTGGTAGATTAGGGATATTATACAGTCTTATTATGCCGCTTTCATCGTCACTCAGATCATCTTCAGAATCAGTGAGCGCTTCAAAACATTTTCGGTGTAATGGCCACAGTTCAGCTTGTCTGCGTTCATCTTTGGGGCGTCCATCTTCATTGAATTTTGAAATCAGCTAGAGCCGGCCAGAGCGTTGCATACTAAGTAGCCACGCTTCCCTCGGAGGGCAGGGGCAATAACAAAAGAAACAGAAGCCGGCTTATCCAGTATGGAAATTCAGACAGACAATGAAACGCCCCTACTGCGTTCTAGAATCTCCGACAAACAAGCTGATTTCAACCTCAAAATGTAAGCTTTTAAATATACCAATACTGCTATCTCAAACACGGAGAGGCTTCTTTGTGATTATCAACAAACAGATTCTGCAAAAAAACGAAAATCACCAATTTAAAAAAAGAAAATTTTGAAAGTTGTGCTGCTGACTTGTGTCACTGTTTTCCGTGACGGGTCACATTTATTTCAACGATTATATGGAAAGCATGGATTTTGTGTGTGTAGGAACCTTTGGGTTTCAGTTGGCCTCAAATTAATGAGGCAATATTTACATAATTGTTTACAACGTCTGTGACGTTTCCAGACAACATGCCAGCGGTTAGCGAATCACAACATTGTGAGCCAACCAATGTTAGCTGATTGCATATTTCTGAAGGAGTGATTTCACAGATCCAGGAACTGAACAGATTGTTATAGGAGAACAGAAAAAGGGGTGTAGAATAAAGGTAAAATATGTGAAAAATAATGTGATTTAATGTGACGATCGCGACCCAGTAAGACACGGGAGAGGGAGAGATCCAAATGCGGGTATGATTTATTATAGGGATAATCCGAATCGAAGTCAAACATGTCAGGGTCAAAACCAGAATGCAGTCCAAACAAAACAAACAAACAAGAAAGGAATGGGAACTCAGAATGTGAGGAATCTCGGAGGACGAGAAGACTGGGACACGAAGGGTAAGGACTCCATACAAACAACAGGCAAAGACTGGTTTTTATAGGTAGGCTAATGACAATAAAGTGACTGCACCTGGTGCGATTAACAGGAGTGCAGTTACTGTGATGACAGGACAAATACAGGAATTCTAGTGCCTACGGTGAAGTGCCTAAGGGGAAATGAGCCCACTAGTGGACACCCAGGGAAACAGACTAGACAGCGTGACATTTTTTGTAACAAAGTATGAACACATTACAGTGCATGCCATCAAAACAATCAGCTCTTCAAAAATAGCTAGTCGACCACCCCTTTTATAGTAATATATATATATATATATATATATATATATATATATATATATATATATATATATATATATACACACACACACATACACATACACACACAATAGGTAAGCAATATAACACCACGCACCAAGCATCTTCCCTAGGAATGCGAGGATTCACTAATTTAGCTTGGTGCATAAAAAGTTAACAATGCATCGATTTAAAAAGTGTGCAACAGATACACACTGCAATAGAAGTTGGCATTTGTATCGCAGTGCATTATTTATAACACATTTGCATTGCTAAAAAAATGTATATATAATTACTAGTGGATGTGCTATAATTGTATTGTTTATATGTGTGTGTGTGTGTGTGTGTGTGTGTGTGTGTGTGTATATACATACAATATATATACAAACACCGGGCAGGGACATCGGCAAGAGATATAAGTATTGTTTTAATTATTTTTATTATTATTTTCCATTATACTTTTTCATTTCTGTTTCGGTTTTTATAACCAAATCTTACTATGTGTTTCCAGATCCCTACCATCACTACCACTCGCAAACCACACATTACACAACGTATGCAGGGCAATCTTAACAATCTGCACACTTTGCCTATGTCTACTAATACACTACTGGTCTCTGGAATTGCCAGTCTGCTGTAAACAAAGCCGATTTCATCATTGCTATTAGTAGTCATTTAAAGTTTAATCTCATGGCCCTGACAGAGACTTAGATCAAACCAGAAGACACTGCTACACCTGCAGCACACTCCAACAATTTATCTTTTTCCCACTCCCCCCATTTGACTGGAAGAGGTGGAGGTACTGGTCTGCTCATCTCTAATGATTGGAAATTTAATCCTTTACCATCTTTAAGTATGAGCAGCTCCTTTGAATCCCATTCAGTTACTTTTACCTACCCTCTTAAATTAAATTTTGTAGTTGTCTATCGACCCCCAGGACCACTGGGTAACTTTTTGGATTAATTAGATGTGCTGCTCTCAACTTTTCCTGAGGATGGTACTCCCCTAGTTATGCTTGGAGATTTCAACATCCACCTAGATAAACCTCTGTCTGCTGATTCCCACACTGACACATCACTTACCCCTCCACATGTCATCTTTCGAAGTATCCTACGTTCACTCTCACCCTCCCGGCTATCTGCAATGGTTTCATCTTCACTTTCTTCTTTTGATGCTAACAGTGCTACTGATACTTTCTGCTCCACTCTTACATCTAGTTTAGACACTGTGTGTCCCTTGTCTTCCAGACCAGCCCATACGATCCCTTCCGCCCGTTGATTATCTGATTTTTTTTACTCGAACACCGTTCTAAGCTTAGAGCTGCAGAAAAGCTGTGCCGCAAAAACAAAAATACTACTGAACTTAATGTGTATCAGTCACTCCTCTCTTCCTTCTCTGCTAATGTCTCCACTGCTAAAATGGCATACTGCTGTACCATAAAAAAATAACAATTCATCTATCGCATGCTTTTTTAAAAAACTCCCTCGCTCCTCTGTCCTCCTCCTCCCCCTCCTGCTTCACGTATGATATCTGATGACTTCGCCACATTTTTCATTAATAAAATTCAACACATAAGCCCACAATTTTCCATACCACAATCTGTCAAGCTCATATCACCAGCAAACATACACTCATTTACATCCTTCTCTTCACTCTCTGAGGCAGATGTCTCCACACTCATCCTTTCTAATAATCCTACTACTTGTCCACTTAATCCTATTCCATCTTATCTCCTTCAAGCAATTTCTCCTGCAGTTGTACCTGCACTCACTCATATCATAAACATTTAGACAGGATTGTATAACTCCACTACTTAAGAAACCAACCCTCAAACCATCTCTTTTAGTTTCCCTTCTTCCTTTCATTGCAAAAACACTTGAACGAGCTGTGTTCAATCAAGTCCCTTCATTTCTCACACAGAACAACCTCCTTGACAGCAACCAATCTGGCTTCAGAAGTGGACATTCAACTGAGAGTCCCTTGCTCTCAGTTGTTGAAAGTCCTAAGACTGGCAAGAGTGGAATCCAAATCTTCAGTACTTATCCTGCTTGATCTGTCTGCTGCTTATGACATGGTTAACCACCAGATCCTCCTATCAACCCTACTGGCAAAGGGGCATCTCAGGAACCGCACTTCAGTGGTTTGAGTCTTACCTATCAGATAGTTCCTTCAAAGTATCTTGGAGAGGTGAGTTGTCCAAGTCACAACATCTAACTACTGGGGTGCCTCAGCAAACCCATCATTTCATCACAATTTCACCATCAAGCTAGGCACATCAAACTTAACTCCTTCAAAAACAGCCAGAAACCTAGGAATCATGATTGATGATCAGCTGATTTTCTCAGACCACATTTCTAAAACTGTCTGGTTCTGCAGATTTGCTTTATTCAACATTGAGAAGATCAGGCCTTTTCTTTCGAAACATGTTGCACAACTCCTTGTTCAAGCTCTTATTCTGTCCAGACTGGACTATTGCAATGCAGGTTTCTTGACAGGTCTTCCATCCAGTTCTATCAAACCTTTACAATTAATCCAGAATGCAACAAGATACATTTTTTATTACTCAAAAAGAATACACATCACACCTCTGTTTATCAATTTGCATTGGCTACCTATAGATGCTCGCATAAATTCAAGGCATTGGTGTTTGCCTACAAAACCACCACTGGCTCTGCACCCATTTACTTAAATTTATTACTTCAGACTTGTGTGCCCTCTAGAAGCTTGCATTCTGCAAGTGAACATCGCTTGATTGTACCATCCCAAAAAAGCACAAAGTCACTTTTATGGACTTTTAAGTTAAATGTTCCCTCCGGGTGGAATGACCTGCCCAACTCAGTCCATAGTCCATAGCCATCTTTAAGAATCGGATGAGACGTTAAACCGAGGTCCTGACTCTGTGTGGTCATTAAAAATCCCAGGATGTCTTTCGAAAAGAGTAGAGGTGTGACCTCGGCATCCTGGCTAAATTTGCCCATTGACCTCTGAACATCATGGTCTCCTAACAATCCAGGTGGATGCTGATGTGAATTATGTGTGTGTTTGTGTGTGTGTGTGTACCGCTAGAATATTTTTACTCATTGATGAAGGGTTAAGAATCCCTTAACATCGATTATAGATCAAATCAATCTACCATGGCAAACAGCAAATATATCTGTGCTGTTTAATGCATTTGAAATGTTATTTTCATTTTTAATTCAGCAATTTTTACGTTTTAATTAGTTATTTTAATGCTTTAAAGGTTTCATATGCAAAAATTGAGGTAAAAATATCCATAACATGACCTACACGCATCAAAAGAATGAGAAGAAATAAGGGCGATGATGTCATTAAAAAAATGTCAAGTTATAGTGCTGCAGAGATATCAACCTTAATTAGCATTAGCATTACTAGCCCCGGCCGACAGGTGTCGTAATACCAGTTTCTGCCATGGGAGGCGGTATGCGGGCAACATAACCACCAGCCAACCTACAATACACGAATAACTCGCACGGCTTGTGGGCGTGTACTTGAACCTGATGTCAATCATGTGGAATGTACAGCCCACTAGTTCATTTCAGTTAAGGGAAGAGAGTGTCACCCGCTACGGAGAAAAAACCGCGCTCGGAAACACAAATCAAGAGTAAACATCGGCACTGCTTTTAATCACTGGAGACAACTGATGGACCTGAAAGAAATGAGGTTCGACTCCGATCTTGCAACATTTCTTTTGGATTGGTAAGTTAGATGCTGTTAGTATTTCGCTAGAAGTTTGTTTTATATGTTTGTGTATTTGTTTTCGGGAAGTTATAACATAGAAATGTATCGAAGGCTGTTCGTTAAACGTGCTAATGTTAGCGTTGGCTAACCGTAGCTGCGTTTGATAATTAGCTAGCTATAACTTAACGTTACCCATTTTATTATATAGGGCTGTGCATGTCTTTACTCATGTACATCTCATCAGTAAAGACGCTCCTGTAATTAGAAGTATATCTCCAGCACGTGTGTTCAGATCAGGGTTGCCAGGTTTTAACTACAAATCCTGCCCAGTTGCTTCTCAAAACTAGCCCAATCCCGCTTCCAGAAGGTTCCCCGATAAAACATTGCTTCCCAGGGTTAAAATATACCTTTTTTAGCAGGGTTACCTTGGTATAATTCGCATTTTAGGGGCTAAAGATCACGTTATTTGTATTTGGGTCGCTGCGACCCGCAGACATGAAAAACAACCACCACAGACTCGGCAACACTGGTTGGCATTTACCACACAGAGCCGTAATTCACTGACAATCTACACAAAATCGATGTTAAAATCGCAGGCGATTCTTTGTCGATTTTGAAAGCGATTTTGTGTTAGTTGTCGGTAGACTACGGCTCTGTGTAGTAACCACTGATCTATATATATATAGCCGCTCCACCTGAACCAGTGTTGCCAAGTCTGCGGTTGTTTTTCTTGTCCGCAGTTTGAAGCAATCACAATACCAATAACGTGATATTTAGCCCCTAAAATGCTAATTTTACCAGGGAAACCCTTCCCAAAAATGTATATTTTAACCCCGGGAAGCAATTTTTATCAGGGAACCTCCCGGAAACGCGATTGGGCTAGTTTTGGACTAGTTTTAAGAAGCAACTGGGCAGGATTTGTTGTGAAAACCTGGCAACCCTGATCTGAACGCACAGGTTGTAGATATACTTCTAATTACAGGAGCGTCTTTACTGATATGAGGTGCATGAAAATCGCATTCGATTTTTTGCACAGGCCTATTATTATATCATAACTAACCTGCTCTGTCTAGTCTGTTGGTCTCCGTGTCCTCTTTGCTTCGTGGTTTTTCTGTGCGTGAAAAAATTGATGTGTGGCGTGTGAAAAGAGTCAATTGCGTGTGTCTCATGGTGAATGCTTGAGAGTTGGCACATTAGTTTCCAAGCAGAATAAAGGACAGTTTGATTATTGCTGTTTAGCGTTTGTATTAATCTATGATGTGTCCCTGTTTACAGGGATATAAAAAATAAATTAAAAGTGATACGTTGACCAAGGTGTCTGAGATTGTTCATTTTAAGTAAAGGATCCTAATATTTCGTCCACAACAATATTTAATGAGGTTAACTTATAACTCCTTGTGGATAGTCTGCACGAGATCAACAAGCTTGTATGCTTTGCGGCCGCTTTAAATACAAAATAAGCATTCGATCTACGTTAGAGCGTCTGAGCGCTCACAAATCTTTCTGCAGCGTCGTGAGCAGAGCGGAAAGAGCGATTTTTGACGCTCTAGATGCGGCAGTGTGAATGCACAGTTAGGCTTCGGCTATGGCTGTAGTGTTGTTGTGAAAGTAGGGGCGTAGCATAGAGACTATGCCGTTTCTCGTTTGTTACTCTAGAGTAGACCAATTCACTTTATTGAGGCATACTGCCCCTATCTGTTATGGAATGTGGAGTATGACTTGATTTTTTTGCCAAACATTACAGATGGTCAATTTTAGATTGTAATGTTCTGCTGCCAGTTCTGCAAACTATAAAAGGTACAGCGGTCATAAAACCAGAGCAAAATGTTGCATGTCTAGTAACTGTAAAAAAAAAAATTCCAATAATAGCATGTGACAGAGAGGTAATATCATGTTCCCATTGGTCAGTGTTAGAGGAACTCAGCTTAGTCTAATGGTTAGCCTGCTTCAGATTCGTTTCCCATCATAAGTTGCCATAGTGACTAGCTTGATCTAGGCCTTTCTTGAATTAGGAACCAAAATATTAGACAATGAGTCAGACTAACCGAAATAAGTCTGGCTTATTTGGTAAACGTGTATTATGAAACAGGCCACAAGGCATTAGAAGTTATCATATTTTTTTATTTTTATGTTTTTTTGTAAAATACATCAGTTGTCATCACTTTTTTTGTCATGATTAGTTTATTAAAGACTCAGCATCATTCAATGTTTAAAGTGAATAAAAAAGCCTTGACCGCCTATTTACTGGAGCCCTACCACTACATTTACATTTAGTCTTTTAGCAGATGCTTTTATCCAAAGCGACTTCCAAATGAGGACAATGGAAGCAATCAAAAACAACAAAAAGATCAATGATATACAAGTTCTATAACAAGTCTCAGTTAGCTTAAAAACAGTACACGTAGCAAGGGCTTTTAAATAATATAATACATAAAAGAAAACTATGGTGGCTGAGAGAGCTCAACGTGGTGCAATTTAAGAAAACACATGCAAATTGAAAAAACACCAACAAATAAAAAAAAAAAGCAAATCCTCACAACACATGCATATAACGAAACACTCTGCAAATCCTCACAGCACATCCATATAACGAAACCCGCAGCAAAATCTCACAACACATGCATATAACGAAAAGCGCTGCAAATCCATCACAAAACATGCATATAATGAAACGCGCTGCAAATCCTTCACAACACATGCAAATTAAAAAATGCTGCAAATCCTGCTGCAAATAGCACTGACCACAATAGAAATGTTTCAAGGAGACCCCAAAAAATGTCGGACCAGGCTGGGATTTGCTTATCGTGCAGTGGCTACTGGTCAGTGGAGTTGTTGGTGAACTGAAAGGTGAGGTTTTTTTTTTTTTTTGATTGCATGATTCCTTTATCTTTTGGATATTATTAGCCTAAATAAGCTGAATAATTACATGATTAAATGTAAAATGTTACTTAAGATGGCTAACTTTAATATCCTCAGCTAAATATAATTTCAAGGTTAATGAAAATAAATTTGCAATGCTTCATTAGTTGTTTCTTAATGTGCATGTACTGTGAGGATTTGCAGCGCGTTTCATTATATATGAATGTGTTGTGATGATTTGCAGCTAGTTTCGTTATATGCATGTGTTGTGATGATTTGCAGCGCATTTCATTATATGCATGTGTTGTGATGATTTACAGCACGTTTCGTTATATGCATATGTTGTGAGGATTTGCAACACTTGTGTTGTCAATCTAATTAAGATGTTTTCTTCATTTGCTGGTGTTCAAGTTGCAGCGTGTTGAGCTCTCTCGGCCACTGTAGAAAACAGATAAAGTAGAAAAAGAACAGAGCAAGCTTGTCTTTTTTTAAGCTAGCAAAAGAACTAGCAAGCTAGTCTTTGAGGTCTTTTTTTTTTAAGAAAAAAAAATTAATAGTGAGTGCTAAAGTTAGAAGATCAAATAAAGATGGAAGATATGTGTTTTAAGATGATTCTTTAAGATGGCTAAGCAGTCAGCTGCTTGGAATGAGTTGGGCAGGTCATTCCACCAGTAGGCAACATTTAATTTAAAATTGACTGTGCTTCTTTGGGATGGCACAATCAAGCAACGTTCACTTGCAGAACACAAGCTTCTAGAGGGCACATAAATCTGACGTAATGAATTAAGGTAAAGGGATGCAGGGACAGTTGTGGTTTTGTAGGCAAACATCAATGCCTTGAATTTTATATAAGCAGCAATTGGTAGCCAGTGCAAATTGATAAACAGAGGTGTGACGTGTATTCTTTTCAGTTTAACAAAAATTAATATTGCTGCCGCGTTCTGGATTAATTGTAAAGGTTTGATAGAACTGGCTGGAAGACCTGCCGATAGAGCATTGCAATAGTCCAGCCTGGACAGAAAAAGAGCTTGAACAAGGAGTTGTGCAGCATGTTCCGAAAGAAAGGGCCTGGTCTTCCTGATGTTTAATAAAGCACATCTGCAGGAACGGACAGTTTTAGCAATGTGGTCTGAGAAAGTTACCTGATCATCTATCATATCTCCAAGGTTTCTGGTTGTTTTTGAAGGAGTTATGGTTGATGTGTCTAACTTGATCATGAAATTGTGATGAAACGATGGGTCTGCTGGAACCACATGCAGTTCTGTCTTGGCAAGGTTGAGTTGAAGGTGATGGTCCTTCATCCAGCAAGAAAAAAAGTCTGTTAGACAAGCTGAGATGCGAGCAGCTACCATCGGATCATCAGGATGAAATGAGAGGTAGAGTTGAGTGTCATCAGCATAGCAGTGGTATGAATAGCCATGTTTCTGAATGACAGAACGTAATGATGCCATGTAGACAGAGAAGAGAAGTGGTCCAAGGACTAAGCCCTGAGGCACCCCAGTAGTTAGATGTTGCGACTCTCTTCTCCAAGATACTTTGAAGAACCTATCTGATAGGTAAGACTCCATTTCTTTCAGCTAAATTTTGGTAATATTGATAATTTAGTGGGTTTATAAATGTTCCTATCAATTACGATACAGTATGCTTGATAGGGTTAATAAAGCATGCTGCAATACATTTCTGCAATGTCCAAGTCAGGGATCTTCAAATCCAGCTTGTGAGATCTGCTTTTCTGCAAAGTTTTGTTCTAGTCCTAATCAAACACCTGAGCATGCCAATCAATGTCTTCTTACTAGAATCACTAGACAATCACAGGTAAGTTTCCTTTGGGTTGTAGCTAAACTCTGCTGGAAAGGGTATCTCACAAGCCAGATTTGAGGATCCCTGGTCTAAACTTTTGACAATTTTACTAACATCACATGGCAAACTATTATACTGTCCAGCCCTGTAATAATAAAAAAAGACATTAAAAATTTCCTTTGATATATTATTCAGTGCAAATATCCTTGCTTGCACAAAATTAGATTTGTTCTTAAGTAGATAATTGAAAAATAATAAGAATAAAAGCATTGTTATTGTATGTATATACAAGCAATATGTCTCTGAAATTAAAATGAAAATTAATTTCTAAAACTAAAATAAAATTTTCTATCCATTTTCCTGCTGTGGTCATGTGGAGTGAGTCAACAGAAGATATATATCTCTGTTAGCCAGCAAAGTGGGCAAAGGTGAAAGAGAGAGAAAAGATAATCAAGACAGGCATAACAGTATCATAATTACTTGTTGAAATACAACGGCACCTTTACTTTCAGTTCTAATTAAGGGGAAAAAACCTTTGGGCAGCGAATGCAAACAATCTCTCTCAAACTGATATTCCCACATGTCCTGAGCAGATATTTGTGTCAGTGAGCATGAGAATGCTGTGTTGTATGACAGCTCATTTGAATGCTGAGAGTCTGTACATCTGTGTGGCACTACAGCACTGGCCCCTGAGTATCAGCCTGTGTCTGGGGACTAATTAATCTGGTCTCATGTCCTCTATGTGCTTCAATCTCAAAGGAAAGTTACAGATGCAAAGGTTCAGCTGTGAGCTCAAATGTGACTTGTGAAGATGTACTGCACTGCAGCAGTGCACAGTGAGTGATAGAAGATAACAATATTTGCATTACTGTCTCCACTGCTCAAACTGATAATAGTGGTCAAATGTTTGGAACTATTATTATTATTGTTATTATTATTATTAATGATTTTTAAAGTGCCTAATGCTCACTAAGACTGCATTTTTCCAATTACAAATACAATACAAAAATAAAATAAAATTAAAATGATTGTTTTCTATTTAAATATATTTAAAAATGTAATTTATTCCTGCAAAATAAAGCTGAATTTTCAGCATCATATATCGTGTAAATAATCGTAAAAAAAAAATTCTAATTACAGATAGCCTGGGATTACACAACATTTGTATTTTAAAGACAACCAGCTCGAAGGGAACTTAGTTTGCTTTTTTTTGGGGTAAAATTGATTTTTTAACATGAAATTTAAATTGTATGACAATTAGAGATTAGACTGTTCAGAAATTGAAATCTACACGCTAATACACACTATATACACATAGTCACGCAATGCTGATGTTGTTAACATTAATCTTTTGAGACGGTTGACTGTACATCCACATATGTCCTATTAGGTTAAAAAAAAAAAAAAATGCTGTTCGAACAAGTAAAATATCTGCTACTTTTGTTCTGATCAAATAAAATGTAAATCTTCTAAAATAAATCAAGTTATGCAGTTTAGCTCAAACAATTATGCAGTCAAAAACAGATCACATGGATTAAAGAGCAGAACGTTTCAGTTACGTACATTACCGTTGTTCCCCAAAGGAGTGAACAGAGACATTTTGTTGATGAAGACATTATGGGATTTACTTGAGAGCCCTAATCATTTTTGACTTTAATTGAAAACGCCAATGAATTTTGGCTAGTGGATTTTGCATACCTGAGACACTGCTCATTGGAAATGTTAAACAGCCGAATGACAGACGAATGCAATGCAAAGGTCATAACATTTCCTCCGCCCAAGCACAAATTTGCTGACCCTGGTAACCACAGGGATCAAGGGTGAGTATACCACAGTTGGTGATCGTTAAGCTGCTGTTCTTTTTACCATAGATATTTCTGAACAGAAGGGATTCCGACCTTCAAAGAAAGATTGCTCAAAGTCTTTCCTATTTGTGGTTACAACTTGGCAGTAACGACATGGAAGTAAACCTTCCGGGGAAGGGCTCTACTGAGGCCACTTCCTACCCGTAGGTAGGTGACATATGGAGTCAGTGTCAACGTTTACATTCACCTAAATCATCTGTTTGTAATCGGATTGACGGCTCAAATGGATTGAAAAACGTTCATATAAACACTTTAAACAATCCGATTGAGCTTGAGCAAGGTGAAATTTTGATCGGATTCAACCACGAAACTGAAAGGACTGTGCATGTCCAATGACGCAGAAATAACATAATGACGTATGATGCACGGAATGAGTGTCTCTTCCTTTTGAATAAAGTGTTGTATAAATGTGTGTCCTGTCATTAGAAAACTCTCATTTAACTCGTCAACTGTGAAGTGGAGCAGGACAGCCTTGTGTTGAATACTCATCCACAGGCAACCGAGTTTTTTTTTTTTTTTTTTTTTTTTGCGTGATAAATATGAGCAACACAGCACATGTTTATATGTTTATTTATCGATAAAGGTGTATATATTAATTTTGCTGTTAAAAACAAATAAAGAAACCATGTAAGAGATTGTTTAAGTGCAAACAGTGAGAAACTCAATATTCATCTAAATGTCACTTTCACTTTCACTATTTGAGCAGTGTGCTCATGTCTAAAAAATCTATTCCGATTTGAAGCTTGTGACATATAAAAGTGCACATCGATCAGATCACTGTATTTAGCGTTCATGTAAACACTACAATCAGATTCATCAGTCGTAATGAATTCAGTCCGATTCAACCAAAAAGTGTGCATGTAAACGTAGCCACTGATATGGACTGACTCAGGCCTGGGCCAGTACTATATATGTAATGGGTCTCTGAGGCAGGTCCTATCTGAGAGTAGGTATGGAGTAACTGCCAGCAGAGACTGACATAATGATCTCTCAAGGAAAGACATGGGTTCACTGAGAGGGGAACCTTACCATGAAAGAATACACATGTGGGATTGCCCGGAAGGAATCAAGCCATATGGACACCTAGTCCAGCACAGTGGCTGACCAGAGACCCAGGCAACTAACTCCGATACTGGGCCTGGCGTCAGACTGCTTTTGCCCAATCTGACTGCCGGGGGCACTGGAGGATTCTCAACAAGTGTTTGCCACCCAGTGAAATTACGGGAGGAATTCCCTTTCCGCTGACCTCTGTAGCAAACAAAGAGCTGCTTAGAGCTACTGAAGCTCGAGGTGTGGTCCACATATACAACAATGTTATTACAGGACACAGCAACGCCAACACCTGATCGTGTAAAGGCTTGGTGGGAACCTTGAGTACGTATCCAGGCCGGGGTTCCAGGACAGCTTGAGAGTAGGCCTGCCTGAACTCAAGGCATTCTTCGCTAGCCGAAAATGCTTGGAGGCCCACGATCATCTTGATGGAAGTGAACGTGGTCAGGAGCACTGTCTTGGCAGACAGGAATTTAAACTCAACTGAGTCCAGTGGCTCAAAGAGATCCCTCTGAAGTTCAGCCAGGACAACAGAGAGATCCCAGGAGGGCACTAGGGTTGACCTAAGAGGATGAAACCTTAAGGCCCCTTTTTAGGAACCTGATGATAAGATTGTGCTTTCCCAGTGACCAGCCATGTACTACATCATGATGGGCTGTAATAGCAGCCACATACACCTTCACTGTGATCCTCAGCCAGTGGTCCTCTGCTCGAGTCAAAGAGACTGGGACAGGTAACGGCAGAGGGTGCACCTCTTTTCAGAAAAGAGAGGCGAGATCAAAACAATGTCATGCTCATTTCCCACAGTAGATGCATGAGTCATCCACGAACGCAGATTCAGCCTGTTGGATCACCAAACTCTGAAGAAAACGATTGTGTGCATCCTCTGAGACAGGTAACGACCACAACCAAGAGGACATGGACAGAACAGCATCTTTATAAAGATGCAAGACATCCACATGATTTGCTCTTTTAGGAAATCTGCCCTTTCAGTTAAAGTGCCCAGGATAATTCCTTGTAGACAGGGACACTGCTGTTTTCACAGTAACGCCAACCAGAACAGCTTTCAGACAGACCATGAAATGGCTTTGTGGATATAAAGCATGTTCATCCATTCAGCTCACTCGTCACCTTTTCATACCCATATGTTCAGGGAGTAGCTCACATATGCAAAATTCACTAGCAATATTCTCTTAAAGTCAGAAATGATTGGGATTCCCAAGTAAATCCCCTAATGTTGCTGTCGGCATAACTCTATGTGACCGACAGATAGGGAACTACTCACTTTTCCTCTCTCTCATAATGAAGAGAAATAGCAAAACAAGAAAACAACAACAAAATAAGATCAATAATTAAAAACACGTATGTGTAATAAAATAAACTTGAACCATATCTATCTACTATTATTATTACTGCTCCATTAATTAGATTAGATTAGATTCAACTTTATTGTCATTATGCAGAGTACAAGTACAGAGCTAATGAAATGCAGTTAGCATCTAACCAGAAGTGCAAGAATATAGTGTTTTATATACATAAAAGTCCAGAGTAAGTAAAGCTATGATATACAGACTGTACAGTGGAGTTGCTATATACAATATTGATCAGAGTGTATACAGAATATAAATATGAATGCAATGTAGATATTGTATGTACATTATGAACAGAGCAATGAAGGATTATATACATTATGAATAGCAGGAACGTGAGAACAGTGGTAATAAATAAAAATAAACCGCAATTGCTGTACCACACTGAGATGCAGTATGTGAGTATGCTCTCAATGGTACATCGGTAGAATTCAGCAAGGATCCTGGGACTGAGGTGAACTTTTTTTAAGGCTCCGTAAGAAGTAAAGGCGCTGCTGAGCCTTTTTGACCAGGGTGGAGGTGTTTAGGGACCAGGTGAGGTCATCTGAGATGTTGATGCCAAGGAACTTGAAACTTGACACACGCTCCACTACAGCTCCGTTGATGTAGATGGGTGTGTGTGCATGATTCCTAGTCCACCTGAAGTCCACAATGATCTCCTTTGTCTTCTGTGTGTTTAGTTCCAGGTTGTTGGTGGCACACCACACAGCCAGGTGCTGCCCCTCATCCCTGTAGGCTGACTCATCGTCATCCTTGATCAGACCTACCACCGTGGTCTGTAATTATAATAACTCATTATAATAAAAAAAGCACAAATTAAGTTAGGTCACTGATTCCTCCCAGTTCACTTTCTTCCATCTTTCCTCCATCTCTGTACATCTCTATTGGTGGCCTTTTTTCTTTATTACATTTACTAACCATCATCACTTGGATTACAACATCACATGTCTGCACGTTAAACGTGTGCAAAGGGGATATGATGTGTGACAGTGAATAATGCTACAGCACATTTATTATTGCACTAAATGGCTATAGATGGGAGCAGACAGTGTAAACAATATATTGAAAACAACAACAAAAAACAGCAACCATAAATGTAAAGAAATTCAGTTGCTTGTCAGGTTTTCCTAACAAGCAACCATATATTTTTATTTTATAAATAAAGCCAAAAAATAACATAAACCAAGACCTGTAATTTTTGAATACGAGTTCACAAAAAAAATAAAGCTTAAAGTTTTTTCCTAATTTCTTCCATTCCATTATTATTTTTCTGTTCATATTTACTACATTCAATAACTGCATGAGATATAATTTCCTTAACCTGACATTGTTCACATAATCAATTTGTGGTGTTTTCATCTTCCATTCATATTAATACCTTGACTTCTGATTTGCATAATTTTAATAACTTGTCTCTCTATTATTTCTTTCTATACAGCTATTTTTACTAATTTATCCACTCCCTCATTTCCCATTGACTCTTCTATGTGCTGAAACCCATACTGTATAAACCTCACCGAAATATAATTTATGACAATTCTCGAATTTACTTGTAAAACCGAACACCTCAAATTACAAATCATTATTATACAAGATTATTTATATGGTGCAATTTGAGGTAAGGTAAGAAGCATTTAGAATACTAATGTCTTATACTTGCTTAATAATATGAAAATTTCAGCTTTGACATTACAGGAATAAACTAAGTTTTAAATTAATTCAAAAATGAAATAGTTATTTTAAAATGTAATATTACACAATATCAGTGTTTTTTTTTTTTTTTTTTTTTTTTACTGTACTTTCGATTAAATAAATACTGCCTTGATGAGTAACTTAATATTTTCCAAAAAAAAAAAAATTACAAAATCGTAGTTTTTACAAACTTTATCCTCTGAGTTGAGTTATTTTAGGTCAGGGATTTCAAGCTCAAATTGCCTGAAAGTCACAAGATATATAGTAATTTTCCTTATTTTTGTCTATTTTAACAGAGAAGGTCATCAGATCTTCAGCTATAAAGTATAATATGCATAAAAGTGACCTGTAGTGAACAACAACAACAAATGTTGCAGTACAGCACTGTTCTGCTCTTGTGTGAAAACGTGATAATGGGATGCAACTATTTCAAGTCAAAAAGTAGTTACACCCCAATCCCCCGTTTCACAAGACACTTTTTGACCCACTCTTCCTTGCAGAGGTGCTTCAGCTTAGTATCAATGATTTATTTTTGCAAAGATCAAAATCTTCTGTCCTTTGTAATGTGATGAATCCAGTTTTAGTGCACACTAATTACAGGGGCAGTTGTTATTGGTATTCCCGCTCCATTTAATCTCATGCATCTTTTGGTCCTCAGCATCCTTAAAGGAGTTTAGAGACACCACACAGATTCTTTGACTTTCAGTTGCTCTTTACATACTCGAGCCCCCTTATCAGGGCACAGTGTGCAGTACAGTGCAGCGGACACTTGCCTTGCTTTTAATGAAATGGAGACAGCTGGTGCCAGGAACACCATATTGTGATTATTGATTGGATCAACAAAGAGACCATGCTGTCATGAGCTGGATGCCCTGATAAAATAAATCTGGCTTTTAGGTGGCAGGTGACTGTTTTCTGAGCCAATCAAATAGATAATTCATTAACAAACATGAGGTCCAGAATAAAGATCTCTCAGCTGGCCTTACACACCAGCGTGTCGTACAGGCTGTTACTGGGGAGATGGAAATAGATTTAGGTCTATCATGTCAAGCAGCAGTAGAATGAAGTAGCTTTATACATGCATAATATCATATATAGTTACTTTTTGGTAACTTATTTCCTTGTGCATTCTTATGATTGCATATTTTGGTATTTGAATTACTAAAGAAAACATTTATTTTAGGTAAAAAATCCACACTGTTTATAATACTGTATATATTTAGTATGTACTAGAAAGGCTGGCTGCTGTACGATATTTTTATTATTATTATTATTCAGGTTTAAAAAGTGTTATGTGGTGTACTTTTTTTTTTTTTTTTCCATACCACAGTATATAACAGAAATAAGTAGTGTTTAATTAAAAATATCTAACATGCACACATTGTACATGCAAAACCTATTTTAGGCATGCTCACTGAACCATTAAATTAAAGACGAAACTACATTACAGCCCCAGTATAGGTGTGCAATGCAAGGATTCTATCAGAGAACAAAAAAGACGTATGTGCTTCCAATTTAATCTTTCTCATCATTTCCAAAAACTCACTACCAATCATGCTCATTTACTGGTTCAAGATTAATGGATTTTTTTAATATACTTGTGGCCCACATTTTTACATTTTTACATGTAGCGATGTAAATGTAATGTATAGCACAATAGGTGCAATGATATATTGCAAAATGACATTTATTATGCCCATTTTAACATATTTCCCTAACTAAAACAACATTCCTTCATGGAAGTTTGTCATAAAATGGTGCAATAACATGGGTCTGGATGCATTCCATAGAAGAGTTTTGCTGGAGCTTCGATGAATAGTCACAAACAGACATTGATTACTGCGAAGTACTCCTTACATAACGAGCTTGAAAGTGGCGCATAATCATGCAAGCTACAATTGCAGCCTGCCATTATGAAATATCCATAATTACTTCACACTGGAGAGCTAGAGAGAGTTTTGATTTCCTTTGTCTTCAGGCAATGGCTTTGCAAATCGTTGTGTTCTTTTCGGACCTGTAGTTTGGTTCGACGAAATGGGAAATTACAAAAGCTTTTTGAAAAGAAAATGTTCCACAGGGAATAAATGCTGTGATTTTCTCTACATCCTACATCTATTTTTCAAATCCTAGGCACAATGTCGGAGGAAACAATGCATAGCTGATGATAGACAAGCACAAAACTAAGCATCCATTTTTAGGTTCTTTGTCTAACTTTCTAATGACTGTAATTCATGACACTCGTGATTTACCTGAAACAATGTTTAATCATAACCTAAAAATTTGCACTGTGCATATGTCGATGTGCACATTTCTGCATTATGCATTGGAGAATGCTCAGGACTTCCAGTTCGTAGCTTATTTTACTGGTATGACCAAACTGATTGTAAAGCTCAAAAACAGATGTCATAATTAGATTTGTATGGTTTCAGTGTCCATAATCTCATTACGTAACATTATTTTGTGATGGCAGCACATGAATGATTCTAGGTATAGTTCACTGGAAAATGAAAATTTGATGAAAATGTACTCGCACTTAGAAGATCCAAAATGTAGATAAGTTTGTATCTTCATGGGAACAGATTTGGAGAAATTTAGCATAAAAAGTTACGACAGACTACCTTAAAGTAATGCATAACACTCCAGTCAATCAGTTAATGTAGTGATGTAGTGTGAGGTGAAAAGTTGCGTATTTGCAATAAATTCATCATCAAGGCATTTTAACTTGCTTCTCGCCAAAATGTAATCCATAATAAAACTTCCTCCAGTGGTGGAAATAAAAATAAAAATAATTCCATCTCCTTTTGTCCTTTTACATTAAAATTAACTGATATTATTTGTTTATAGCTATTTAGACTGTTTGTGCTTGTAAATGGTGCTTGCTCTGTGCATATTTCTCTCCTGATTCAGTCGAGATAACATTTTCACTACATAAAGAAACATTATGGACAGAGGACTATTTTAGCAAACGTTTGGAGATAAAAATGTAATGGATTTGTTTCTTACAAAAACACAGATTTTCATTTCATATCATGTGAACTGATGGACTGCTTTTATCAGCTGTTTGGACTTTCATTTTGATGGCACCAATTCACTGCTGAGGATCTTTCAGTTAACAAGTGATGCAATGCTGCATTCCTTCTGTTCTGATGAAGAAAGATACTTATTTGCATCTTGAATGGCCTAAGTGTGAGTATTTTTGGGTGAACTATTCCTTTAACAGGTACCATGAATATCACTGTCTGTTCTTCACTTATGTAAGCTGCTATTCAAGGGAAAGCTTATAATGCGTGTTTTGAGCAGCTTAGTTCACAGTAAACACATTCACTTTTCAAGTATATTTTGCACCATTTTTGTTATAAAAAGCTCATTAAAAACTATTGTTGACAGCTCCTCAAAGGCTTGCTTTAGATTGTTTTGTTTTTTTATTTTATTTTATATCACATTAAATAAAATAAAATCATTGAACACTTGTTTTGATCTTGTGGTCGCAATGAAAAAAAAAGCTTTCTGTTGTTGCCATGATACTCTCTAAGATCACAGATGTTTCTAGAAGTTTAGCAACATATAATAGTCTAGCTGATTACAACATCTCAATGAAAGTGTGGAGCAACTTACAATAATGGTGCCACCCAAAGTGAAGTGAGGAAGAAGGTGGATACACATCAAAACATGGTTCCAGAAAATAAAATGTGTCATGTGTCATCTTAACTGTATTTATTCAGTGTTATTATGTTCCAAACTAAAGTTTATAAATGAAGTAAAACTGAACTAAAACAAAGCAGGATTAATGGCTTAAATATGAATGAATTTAAGCAAGTTGCAAATAAATAAATAAAATCTAATTTTCGTTTAGTTTTAAACAAACTTTACACCCCCCACACACAGCAATTTTATGTACATTGACGTTTCATAGTGGCATGCTTAAAAATGGAAATGTAGTGACCGTGTCTAACAAAACCATCATAAATGAACCTATGTCAAGTTTGCCATTATTAATGGCAAATATCAATGGCCAGTTGCATAACTAATTAGGCTGATCTTAAAAATTAGCCATCTGATTTTTTTATTTATTTTTCTCTTCAAACTGCTCATAGCTTTTTGAATTCAGTTATGTGAAATAGTATATTGATCTAAATTGAATCTGAAACTAAGGCTGATTAACATTTAGTTAACTTCTAGTTAGTCCAGGGGTAGGCAAGTTCGGTCCTAGAGAGCCGCAGTCCTGCACATTTCAGTTCCAACCTAAAAAAAAAAAAACTCACCTGCCTGTACCTGAGAAATACTGAATGGATTGATGAGCTTGTTCAGGTGTGTTTGATTAGGGTTGAAGCTGAACTCTGCAGGTCTGTGGCTGTTTAGGACCGAACTTGCCTACCCGAGATAGTCAAACTAGTTCTAACGACAGACTTAACATTGTCACTAAGCTGGCCCTAGTATTCAAAGCAATCGGATACTTAGCAAATAATAAAAATGTAAAATTTAAACCATTCCTTTATCTCTGCCATCTTCTGAAATGTATTCAAAGCCAACATATTGTGTCTCATTTGAGTCATATTGTTGGTGCAATTGTTGGTTTTATTCACATATGTAAAAAATTACATAATTTGTATCTATCATATCTATTGACCTTATACAAGTCTATGTAAAATCATTAAAATATTACTTATAATTTGCAGTGTGCTAAAGTATGAAGCTCATAGATTTCCAGTCCAAGATGATTTTGACCTCAAAAAAGGAGAAATAAAAAAATAAAGCCAGTAGGAGTCAACCAAATTAGGGTCAGTTGATCCAGGACTTGTTTTGTAGTTTTAGATGTGTGACATGATGCTCCTGACTCTACAGTACGTCTGGAAAGTTTAGCCAGAACACAGAAGATGTCAAAACTCTGACCACAGCTGAGAACTGTCAGCATCAGCCTTTTCTGTGTTGTTAAGTTGCTCTCACTTCCCTCACAGTGTTCGTGCCTCTGAAGTGCTCATCTTTCCAGTAAACATAACTGATCGTGATGAGGGAAGTACTGTAATGTAAGGCCAAGAGCCTTAAGCGTTCTCTCAATATTCTAACTGCCACGATCCCAGCATTTATTCCAATTACAGTATAATCAAACAGCCAGGCATACATTTAATTGTGACAGATTTCTTGGACACATCCTCTTTCTCTAAACTATCCCTTGTTGCATTGCAATTGGACTTGTTCAATGGCTAATCAGCAGGCAGAGGGTTGTTATTTGGCTTGTTCTCTAAAATGGACCAGAGAATACCTCACAAGCCATCTCATTTTCCTCACTGTCCTCTGTTTGTCTCATGCAGAGAGCCAAAAGCATTTATAATGATCAAAGATTCATCTTATTTGTTGTCAAACTTGGCTGCTTGTCTTCATAAATGTTAACAGACAAGCTGTGAATTACCTTCATCACCCTCATTTTCTGTCTCTTTGGCTGTCTGCTCAGTCGCTCTTGTCAAGCTTTATTGTCATTCAACCATGTGCCTTGCATAGGGGAAAGATATGGCATTTCTCCTAGGCCTTGGTGCAAAATCAAACAGATGATAGTAAAGCTGGGCAATATAATTAAAGACAAGATAAATGCAAGTCAATTAAAATACATCCTGAAAAAAATTAGAGGATCATTTACTACAACTTAAAACTTCACATTTGTTGATTCAGTTCAAATTTTAAAACAGTTATTCTCCCAAAAAGTAATAGTTGCAGATAATAATAATAATAATAATAGTAATAATACTAATTATTATTATTATTATAATCATCCTGGCCATCCAAGTTCATCAGAACAGATTTGGAAATTTACATTCCATCACTTGCTCAGCAGTGGATCCTCTGCAGTGAATGGGTGCTGTCAGAATGACAGTCCAAACAGCTGATAAAAAAACATTTTACACAATAATCCACACCACCCCAGTCCATCAGTTAACATCTTTCCAGCAAAAAGCTCATAAGAAACAATTCCATCCAAGATGTTCTAACTTCAACTTCTGCAGAATCCTCTATCCATGGCATTGCTTTCTCAAGTGAAGAAGTCATCTTTTCTGAATCAGGAGAGAGACATGCATTTATCCATTTACAAGAAAAAACAGTCAAAAACAGTTGTAAACTAATATGTCAGTGGATTTTGACAAGAGACACAAAAGGCAATGGATGTAAAATTGTGGATTATTCTCTTGCATTCTGGCCAGTACCGACATTTTGATGGTGAGATGCCCTAGTAATTGATTTCACAAAATATATATATTTTTTTTCTCAAAATCATGCAATGGTGTGGATTAGTTGTGGATTTTATTTTAGATGTTTTTATCAGATGTTTGGAACCTCATTCTGATGGCACCCATTGACTGCAAAGGATCCTTTGTTGAGTGAGTGATGAAATGCTTAATTGCTCCAAATCTGATGAAGAAACAAACTTAAATAAATCTTGTAGAGTGATTTAACTTTCGTTTTTAATAAACTTTTCCTTTTGAAACTTTTGAAAACTGACCAGTGGATTTCTAGTTCCCAGTATGCTTTGCAGAAATATCAATAAGAAAAATAATCATTCTTATGGTTAAGTTGCATTTGGCTACATAAAAGCATACACTACATTGATTATATGAGCGCTGATGTTAATTCCAATGAGAAATGTCTTAAATTAAAATTATAAAATTTATGTCATATAATTTACATTTGGCATGTACAATACTAGCTGTAAAAGTTATTATCATTATTATTATTATTATATTTTTTTTAAGTTATCCGCATGTAAAATTGTTTATTTATATAATAATTTATTTTATTTTAACAGGACAGTGTTTTATAATGCAATCTGTGGTGTGGTGTGCATAGAACTGCACATCCCCTGAACAAGAGCGGCGCTCACTCTGGCAGGAATGAACAGCACGCGCAGTTCATGTTCATGCTCATTTGAAAAGTCAGGTTTTACCAGGGCTTAATTTGAGCCGGAACATGTTCCGTCACCTCCGACATTGGATCTGGCACCTCCTGTGTCACTGAAATTAATTGCCTAAATGAAAAAAAAATACTGTTTGTGTAGTGTTCAATGTTTGTGACACATGACTTGTGCGCTTGTTGTACTAGTTGAGATTGCTGTTAGCCTCGATCGTTTCACGCAGGGGAAAAATTTAAAAAAGACAGGAAAGTTTGCTTAACTTTTTCAAATACGCTGGACAGTCAGATCCCAAACAAGCAAAAATCGTTTCCGCTGATCAAAAGGGAGACCACGGTGGACACAGTAGCCTAGTATCGTTATCTCGTTATTTCGACATAATAAGGGGACATTCTAATCTGCATTAAGCCACATTAAGCGTTCTTATAATGGTTTTCTATGGGAGGAAAATGCTTAACCGTTCATATTATGGGCTCATCTGATTTTTGGTACATAGCATAGCCTATTTGTTAGGATCAGGGCCAGCCCGCGGCATAGGCAGTATAGGCAAATGCTAAGGGCGCCACTCATCCATAGGGGCGCCAGAATGACTGAACAAGTGATTATTATTTTTTTTTTTTACATATATATATTTTTTTATATAATAGGCTACTATTTAAAAAACATTAATTCGAAATGCTACCAAATAAAGCAAAAAAAAAAAAAAAAAGTCAGCTCTTCAATCTTCCCCCGCCCATCGAGTGCTTGAAGTGCGTCAGAAACAGAGCGCACACATGATCAGTTGTTGGTAATTTGCATTGACTGTAAAAGAAATGGACACAGCGACCCCATTGGAACTCAATTGAAACAAGTGTTTTCAACTTGTATGTGCAAAATTCAGAATTAAATTAATGTGCAGAAATTTGTACAAATAGAGAGTAAGCTATGTAGGCATACTATACTGTTGTAGCCATTAAAAAAAGTGCGTTTCATATTTGTTAAAATTCTATTGAGTAAAATAGTGGCTTAAAAAGAATTTAAGTGATCTTAAAAAGAATTTAACAAATGAACGTGAACTAGTTTGTTTTTAGATATGTGAACTTTGTTCATTAAAAAAAAAATGAACTAGGAACATGAACTGGTGATCATAGAGGAAAAAAATAATAATATGTGTCAGTCAGGGATTTCTGGGATTGTTCTTTTATGGTTTTCATATTAAATTATAAGTCATTGGTTTTATCTCATAAAAAACGTTAAGTATTTCACTGTATATGATAAGGTAACTTACCATTAATGTTCAATTAACCGTTTTGTTTTACTAAAGAATCTTTACAGTATTTCATCTTGAAAACTTTTTACAATGTACACATACCCCAAGGAGTGGGGCTTATATGTTTATATGTGTGACAGCTGTTTTAGCATTTGCATAATTCAAAGTATTACTAAATGTTACAAGCAATTTTTTATTGTAGTAATGCAACATAGAGGAGGAGAAGATGACAGCATTTCAGTAGATTTCAAATGAGGAACACTATAAAAAAAATGACCGTAAACTACTACAAAACTTAAAGTGAAGGTTTGATGGTGTAAATTAATGTTCTGGTTATTTTTATGGTGTAAAAAGCCCTATGGGACTTCAAAACTAGATGTGATGGTATTGGAGGTATTGCTGTCACTATCATGTTTTACACAAAATTATAAGGCAGCACAATTTTTTTTTTTTTGCAACCTGCAATTGCTACCTTCAAGAAATATCTCTTCTTGATTTTGTTGATGTAAATTATTTATTTTAGGGCATTCCATATTTAATTCCATTTTGGTTACTTTTTTAGTGTGTGATACTAAAGACTAGACTAATGATTGTGAAAATTCAACCCTGCATTATACAGGAGTTAATTACATTTAAACATTTCATCAAATAAATGCAGTTATGGTTAACTTAAAAGATTCACCAAGACTGCACCAAGAAAAAAAAATTAAAGGTCAAGTAACCTTTACTACTATAGCACTTCATACAATACAGATTGTGTCAAAGCAGCTTCACGGTGATAAACAGGAAAACAGCAGAAATATAATGGAAACTCAACTTAGGGAGACAGTTCAGATTCGGCAGTACAGCAGTTAAATGCTATTTTTGTTGTTGTTGTAGAGTATATAGAATCCTTAAAGGTAGCTGTGGGCAGTGCAACAGAGGGTCCTGCCCCAGCCCCCCTTTCACCCTCCAAAAGCCAGACAGCAGGGAACACTTGGCTAGTAATGCTCCTGGAAGTGTGTGATAAAGCACACCTGGAGTGAACAGCACCTCGTGACCACTGCTGTAAAGACAGCAGGATCCTCCAACCGAGAGACCTGCTGTGGACACCTGGAGACAAACCAGTGCAGGTGTAAAATTAAAAACCTGAAATGACAAATTCTACTCCTCAGTACTAACAGTGCCCTCAAAACACCATATTATTACCGCTTTGATGGCATAAAGTAATAGGAAATGGTGTTTTCATTTTTGTAACTAAAATTTGTGTATTTACATCTCACTTTCTCAGTTTGTTTCTCATATTTACGATACAATGCATGACATTATGTTCTTTGCAAATAATTGTCTCTAATTTCAAATTTAAATGACTTTAATCTATAAATTAAAGGGCATGATGTGTATGATAGTCCTGTCTTTTTTAACTTCCCTTCCACAACAACCATAACAAAATCTAACTGGATGACTTGCATATCTTAGAAACTTGTGTTTGAAGTGGATAGCTTTTAATTTTAATGTAGGACATCATAGACACTGATGCACTTGTTCTCTCTCTCTCTCTCTCTTTCGTGTTTCTTTCACAGGAAAGTAGTCTCCATTGTTGCTGTCTGTGCACCTACATGATTCATGAGCCATCTGTCGTGTTTAATATTCCTCACACCTCAGACAGGATGTGCCCGTCTGGCATGCTGTGCCACACCGTGTGACGACTGTTTGGGCATGGCAAGGTCCTCTCTAATTAAATTAAACTACTCACACTACTGCTACCCAGTGACCAGGGTGTTCACACATAAAGGATGAAACATTTATGCTTTGAAGGAAAATCCAGTAGCACCATTACTAATTTTTTTATTAAGAAATTGCATTGAAAGCAATTGTCCTCTTTGTCCCCTTATATTTGAGCAGTAGCTTCAATATTTATTTTGAGAGTTTGCCTACTAGAAAAAAGTAAATAATAACCCAAAACACACTTTAATCTCCAGAATATATTATAATGAATATGTAATATATAAATATGTAACTGATCTGAAATCATTAGTAATATGGATAAAAACATGGGTGTCATTTACTAAACAGCTGCGACCACTGAGGGTTTGGATTGGAGAAGTCAGGTAAGAACATCTGTATGCCCACAGCACATTCCTTTTGGTCATAGACTTCAGCATCTGCTGGGCATGTAAACAGCCTTCAAATTGATGGGCCCATCTGTGCGTTGTAAACATTTGATTCCCAAGAATGTTTCAGATGCCAAATCCTCTAGCTGAGAACTTACCTTAAGGACCATCTAGAGATCCAGATTTGAACATTTCTAGAGAAGGCTAAAATCACAGCATTCACATTAAATATTGGGTACATTTTTTTTTTTCTCAGAATCATGTAATTAAAATACGTAGACTAGACACATAGACAAACAGACTAGAACAGACAGAAGTACAATAATAATAATAATAATAATAATAATAATAATAATAATAATAATAATAATACTAATAATAATAATAAACAGTATATAGAACAGAAAAAAAAGAAAGGGAAAATAAAAAGTTGCAATTTCAAGTTATAAAGTCAGAATTTTAGAAAAAAAAAAAAAAAAAACTTAAAAAAGGGAAGATTTAAACAGTGAAATCAGAATAGAGAGATATAAACTTGAAATAAACTTTCCCCCCTCGGATTTGTAGTTTATAACTTACAATTGCAAATGTATATCTTACAATTATAAGAAAGAAGAAAAGAAAGGCAGAATTATGAGCTAAAGTTGCAACTGTCTTTATTGCAACATAGGCTCATTGGAAATATGTGCCTCTGTATTGCCTACATTTCTGTAAAAAAAAAAAATAAAATGAAACTTTACCTACTGTAGCCTATGTATGATTCAGTGCAGTTTCCAGTTTAAATGAACACTAGAGGCAAGGACACTCACACAAAATATGATGTACAAAGTTTTGATCTTAAATATAAATTTTCACTCAGTTTCTTAAAGAATATTATGCTATGACTTCAAAATAATTTAACATCTTGTGTGATTTGAAAACTGATACTTTTGAACATTGTCGTCACATATCCAGCTTCATATGCATGAGTTTTCTAATTCAGTTGGTTTTCTCTGTAGCTCACATGACACCATGTTGCACGTAGATGAAGAGCTCAGATACGAACCCTGTGAAACTACGGTTCGACAAAGCAGTTCAAATCCACAAGAGGAAGTTAAAATAGCAAGGCTGCATTAACAATTGTGTTACACTCCGGATTGTTTAATTCTGAACAGCCACAATATATACCTCAAGCAGCAAAATAAAAATGCAGGAATATGTGCCTGTACCAACGTAGTATAAATGTGCCACGGTCAAGTACTGAGCTTGTGTCCAATCTCTGGACATTACACTTTGAAACTGCTGCAAAACGTAACGTAACGTATGTAACAATGGTGTTGTAGAAAGAACAACCAAGTTTCTCCATCTTAGTTTTGTTGTTTTTGACAGAAAATAATAGTTTGGTCTGAGTAAAACTTCCAAATATGAAACTGAGTTGGAGTTGAAGACAGACCACAAGAAAGTTAACCATCTAAAAAAAAAACTTTAGTAGAAAACTCCACTGCCTGATATGAGATTTGAACCTTCTGCCTCTTGTCAATGTGATGTACATCTGGATGACATCCAATTGATCTGAAATAACCTTTTTTGAGTGCCAGTATGATGATGGTCTGTCCAAAGTTTATACAGTGCAGTCTAGGGCTTCTTTTGATACCTTATTTATGAGGCACTTGTGGCACAATGGAGAGAGAATGATGTATGCTCTGTATTTGTGAGCTCATGAAATATCTTCCATGCTGATCTCAAGTGTATTGTTGCCTCATGCACTGACAAGAGTTGGAGATAATTAAATTACATTAAGATGCATAATTTATCAGCCAAACAATACTGCACTGACATTGGATTGTATTTTTAAGAAGGGAACGGTTGTAAGTGCAGCTTATTAGGGTCAACATGTATTCAGAGCTCTGACAGCTGTATTTGGCCAGAATTCTCATCAACCCCTTCTCTCTCAGATAGAGTCTGCATAGAGCCTAGAGGTCAGAAATAACCTCCAGTTATCCCATCCCCCATTTATTATTAATCTGTGGCTCGCTCAGAGTGCTGACTTCACAGAAAAGCCCTCAACACATTATTGAACTGGTCTGCTACAAGTTCCCAATCTACACCACCCCTATCAGAAGAAGCCAAGATCTTACCTGTCAACATTTGTTTTTTTACAAAGGTATTGATCGGAGTGCTGTCTGTGCCACGTGACAAATAACAGGCCTAATCCAGTCTGATGGCTAGTTAACATTCTCTCTGTGTTGCTGTCCAACAAGGCTAGAGATTTGATTAGACAGCTGGACTGATGGGGAGAAAAAGTCAAGCCCACTTGTCTTGAATATTATAGAAAGTCCTGAACACAGAATAGTTTTTGATAGTGTAAAGGGAACTTGGACAGGGTCTGGTCACATTACAGGTGCTGGTCATATAATTTAAATATCATCAAAAAGTTGATTTATTTCAATTAATTCAATTCAAAAAGTGAAACTTGGATATTATATCCATTCATTACACACAGACTGATATATTTCAAATGTTAATTTATTTTGATTGTTATAACTGACAACTAATGAAAATCCCAAATTCAGTATCTCAGAGATTTTTAATATTGTGAAAAGGTTCAATATTGAAGACACCAGGTGCCACACTCTAATCAGCCAATGAACTCAAAACACCTGCAAAGGCCTTTAAATGGTCTCTCAGTCTAGTTCTGTTGGGTACACAATCATGGGGAAGACTGCTGATTTGACAGTTGTCCAAAAGACAATAATTGACACCTTGCACAAGGAGGGCAAGACACAAAAGGTCATTGCAAAAGAGGCTGGCTGTTCACAGAGCTCTGTGTTCAAACACATTAATATAGAGGCGAAAGGAAGAAAAAGACGGGGTAGAAAAAAAGTGTACAAGCAATAGGGAAAACCGCACCTTGGAGAGGATCTTGAAACAAAACTCATTCAAAAATGTGGGGGAGATTCACAAAGAGTGGACTGCAGCTGAAGTCAGTGCTTCAAGAACCACTACGCACAGACGTATGTAAGACATGGGTTTCAGCTGTCGCATTCCTTGTGTCAAGCCACTCTTGAACAACAGACAGAGTCTGGAGGAAGAGAGAAGAGGCAAGCAATCCACATTGCTTGAGGTCCATTGTAAAGTTTCCACAGTCAGTGATGGTTTGGGGTGCCATGTCATCTGATGGTGTTGGTCCACTGTGTTTACTGCGGTCCAAAGTCAACGCAGCCCTATACCAAGAAGTTTTAGAGCACTTCATTCTTCTTGCTGCTGATGAACTTTATGGAGATGCAGATTTCATTTTCCAACAGGACTTGACACCTGCACACAGTGCCAAAGCTACCAGTACCTGGTTTAAGGACCATGGTATCCCTGCTCTTAAATGGCCAGCAAACTTGCCTGACCTTAACCCCATATAAAATCTATTGGGTATTGTGAAGAGGAAGATGCGATATGCCAGACCCAACAATGCAGAAGAGCTGAAGGGCACTATCAGAGCAACCTGGGCTCTCATAACACCTGAGCAGTGTTATGAGACTGATCGACTCCATGCCACGCTGCATTGCTGCAGTAATTCAGGCAAAAGAAGCCCCAAATAAGTATTGAGTGCTGTACATGCTCATACTTTTCATGTTCATACTTTTCAGTTGGCCAAGATTTCTAAAAATCCTTTCTTTGTATTGGTCTTATGTAATATTCTGATTTTCTGAGAAACTGAATTTGGGATTTTCCTTAGTTGTCAGTAATAATCATCAAAATGAAAATAAATAAGCATTTGAAATATATCAGTCTGTGTGTAATCAATGAATGTAATATACAAGTTTCACTTTTTGAATGGAATTACCGAAATAAACTTTTTGATGATATTCTAATTATATGACCAGCACCTGTGTATGAGCTACAAACCTGTAAATACTAATATTAAAATTAAACATCAACTTTACCCTATGATGAAACATTTCTAATCTGGTGTGCGTTTCCCAAAAACTATGTGTTTGCCAACTATGGTCACAATTCGCTCCTTCATTCCCAGCATACTGTAGTTCAATGATTCAGAGTTTACAAACAGTGTCACACACTTACGTGGTTGGAACTACAGCTCTCAACCTCTGGTTAGAAGCAAGGTAACATGCAGTACAATCTATACATTCTTTCTAAAATTAAATGCAATTTAATCTATGTATTTTTGCATGTCTTCTATAAGAGCTGTTTTTGAAGAGTACGTATGTGCACAAATACCTAAGAGAACCAAGGAGTAAGAGGGAACCCATGATGAATCGAACATCAAATAAATGTGACGGCTCGTAAGAGAGGAGGAAGCAATTGCAGGTAATTAGAATGGTTGTTTATTGATGGTAGAAAATACAGCGAAACTGAAGGATGAAGGCACAGTCCAGGATGTGGACAATGGTGACGGAAGGTCTACAGTGGCGTGAGAAGTGCTGGATGGTGAAGTCGGTGGTGACGGTGTGGACGGTCAATGGATGAAACCAGGAAGTGACCGGAACACTCACACGAAGACGACAACACGAACACAATCCAGAACACTAACACGGGAGACGGTAATCCAACAGGGAGACTGCAACATGAGTGAGGATCTGACAACAGACAGAGAGCGAGGTGAGTATATGTAGCTGAGGGGTGATGAGGATCAGCTGGAGCGAGACAATCAACACCCAGGTGACCACAATCAACTAAACGAGCACATGGAGACAACGTAAGTACAAAAACAACCACAAAACATGACACGGAGGAAACACTGGATTTCCTACCGTGACAGTACCCTCTCCCCTAGGACGTCACCTGACGTTCCCAGCCTGCTTTACCTGTAGATTGTAATCATCTATAAGGTGGTGATCCAATATGTCCCGAGCAGGAACCCAGCTTCTCTCCTCCGGACCGTAACCCTCCCAATCCACCAAGTACTGAAATCCGCGTCCCCTCCGTCTAGAGTCCAGAATACGATTAACCGAATAGGTGGTTTCCCCATTAACGAGACGAGGCGGGGGGGGGACCGGGGCAGGCGGATTAAGACGGGAAGAAATCACCGATTTAATTTTGGACACATGGAACACGGGATGAATCCTCCTGTACGCCGGAGGAAGGCTAAGACGCACGGTTACCGGATTAATAATTTTGGTAATAGAAAATGGGCCAATAAATTTGGGAGCAAGTTTGTTAGAAACGGAACGCATAGGAATATTCTGGGTAGAAAGCCACACTCTTTGACCGACGACGTAACGGGGAGGCTTCGACCGGTGGCGATCGGCCTTAGCCTTGGTGCGCGACCTAGCCTGGAGCAGAGCTCTGCGAGCTCTGGTCCATGTGCGGTGACACCTCTGGACTAGTGCGTGTGCGGAGGGGACCGAAACCTCGGATTCCGTACTGACAAAATTAGGTGGTTGGTACCCTAAACTACACTTAAATGGAGACATGCCCGTAGATGACACTGGCAAAGAATTGTGTGCGTACTCCACAATTGAGAGTTGCTGACACCAGGACGAAGGATTATTGGAAGCCAAACATCGCAAAACCCTTTCGACATCCTGATTGGCTCGCTCGGTTTGACCATTGCTCTGGGGATGGAACCCGGACGAAAGACTAACAGTCGCTCCTAACAATTTACAGAATTCTCGCCAAAATCTGGACACAAATTGGGGACCCCTGTCAGAGACCACGTCTGTCGGAAGGCCATGTATACGGAAGACGTGGTCAATGACAGCTACCGCTGTTTCCTTGGCTGATGGCAATTTGGGCAAGGGAATGAAATGAGTCGTCTTCGAGAACCGGTCCACTACGGTTAAAATCACCGTATTGCCCTTAGAGGGCGGGAGGGCGGTAATGAAATCTAGCGAGATGTGGGACCAGGGTCTCGAAGGGACAGACAGCGGTAAGAGTAACCCCTCTGGAGGTCGATTGGAAGTCTTCCCAATAGCGCAAACCGAACAAGCCAAGACGAAGTCGTGGACATCACGAGCCATACCATGCCACCAAAATCGTTGCATGACTAGAAACCTAGTTCTACTAACCCCTGGGTGACAAGCAACACTGGAACAATGACCCCACTGGAGAACGTCTGACCGTAACCCCTCCGGCACAAACAATCGGTTCGGTGGGCAACGAGCCGGGGGCGTTACCCCTTCTAAGGCAGTCAAAACCTTCGATTCGACCTCCCATCTGAGCGCGGAGATAATGATGGTCCCCGGTAAAATGGGCTCGGGAGTGGCAGTACGATCGGAACGCTCAAAAAGACGGGATAAAGCATCGGGTTTGATGTTTTTGGAACCCGGCCGGTAAGAAAGTGTAAAATCGAAACGACCGAAAAATAATGCCCACCGAGCCTGCCTGGAGTTAAGTCTTTTGGCGGTTCTAATGTATTCGAGATTCTTATGGTCCGTCCATACAATGAAGGGTACACCCGACCCTTCAAGCCAGTGACGCCATTCTTCCAGTGCAAGTTTGACTGCCAACAACTCTCGATTACCAATGTCATAATTAACCTCCGCAGGGGATAAACTGTGAGAATAATACGCGCAAGGATGAACCTTCTCGTCTGAGGATGTGCGCTGGGACAACACTGCTCCTACCCCCACCTCTGACGCGTCGACCTCCACTATGAATTGACGTGAGCGATCAGGGGTGACGAGAATGGGAGCCGAAACAAAGCAGCTCTTCAGTTTGGTAAACGCAGCCTCGGCTGCGTCTGACCACCTGAACGTCAATCTAGGGGAGGTCAAAGCGGTCAGAGGCGCGGCTAGTTGGCTGAAATTGCGAATGAAACGCCGGTAAAAATTGGCGAACCCCAGAAATCTCTGCAGGGCCTTGCGAGACTCTGGGGATGGCCAATCTGCCACAGCCTTAACCTTATCAGGGTCCATGCGAACACCCTCAGTCGAAATGATGTGTCCTAGAAAAGAAACAGACTGTGCATGAAAAACGCATTTCTCCGCCTTGACAAACAACCCATTCTCTAGCAACCGCAGAAGTACTCGTCGTACGTGTTGCACGTGTTCCTGGAGAGACGAAGAAAAAATCAATATGTCATCCAGGTAAACATATATAAATAGATCGACCGACCATGTCTCGTAACACGTCATTAACGAGTGCTTGAAAGACTGCCGGCGAGTTGGTTAGCCCGAAGGGCATGACGCAATACTCAAAATGGCCTCTAGGGGTGTTAAAAGCAGTCTTCCACTCATCCCCCTCCCTGATGCGGACCAAATGATAAGCATTACGTAAGTCCAATTTAGTGAAAACAGACGCTCCCTGCAACCTCTCAAAAGCTGAAGACATAAGCGGTAAAGGATAGGTATTCTTTACCGTTATGTTGTTCAACCCTCGGTAGTCAATGCAAGGTCGCAAGGATCCGTCCTTCTTTCCCACAAAAAAGAACCCCGCCCCCGCTGGAGAAGAGGAAGGGCGGATGAACCCCGTTGCTAGAGAACTGGATATATATTTCTCCATGGCCGCCGTCTCTGGAATAGACAAGGAATATAACTTGCCCTTAGGCGGAGAAGTACCTGGCAATAACTCTATCGCACAGTCATAGGGACGATGAGGAGGAAGAGAATCAGCCCGAGACTTACTGAACACCTCCCTCAGGTCGTGGTACTCCGCGGGCACGTTAGCCAAATCCACTGCCTCCCCCTGAAACACAGACTCAGAAACATTAACACCAGCAGACAAAAGACAAGAAAAATTACATTCCTCGCTCCAGCTAACCACAGATCCGAGAAGCCAATCGATCCTTGGGTTGTGTTTCTGGAGCCAGGTGTGACCGAGAACAATGGGGGATAGAGGTGAGTCCGTGATGAAGAATGACATCTCTTCCGTATGGTTTCCAGCTGTGATGAGCGAAACCGGTAGAGTAGTCTGTGTGATGATCGGCAGTTTGTGTCCGTTGAGTGCAAAAGGTGCAATGGGGTGTTTGAGGGAGGTGAGAGGGATGTTGAGCTTCCTGGCGAATTTGCAGTCCATGAAACTGCCCTCGGCCCCAGAATCCACCAAAGCGTGAAGATTAAGTGCGTGGGTAGACCACCGTAGACTCACCGGAAGGAGTGTCGATGTAGATGAGGTCTTCTTGGCAGAGATCCCACCCGATAGTAGCCTCGGTTTTACTATCGGGCTTGGTCTTTTACCGGACAGCGCTGGATGTGATGTTCTTGGCTGCCACAGTATAAACACAGTCCCAGGGATCTCCGCCTGATCCTCTCCTCCCGGGAGAGCCGAGCTCGCCCCACCTGCATGGGTTCAGAATCTCCAGGTGGGCTGACCGCAACTTCTGAGCGCTGACGCTGAGCCTCCGGTCTGGTCGCGAGAACAACTCTCCCCCTCCGTCTGTCGGCTTGGTCGAGTCGGTTGTCTATCCTGATGGTGAAGTCAATAAGACCATTGAGAGAAGTGGGGAGTTCAGCGGCGCGGATCTCCTGTTGGATGCGGTCAGCCAACCCATGCAGGAAGTGATCCCACTGCGCCTCTTCGTTCCACTTACACTCCACCGCCAGGGTGCGGAACTCGATGGCATAGTCGGATACGGACCTCTCTTCCTGGCGTAGATCCGTGAGAAGTCTAGCCGCCTCCCTCCCGGCGACGGAGCGGTCGAAGACTCGTCTCATCTCCACCGAAAGGGTGTGGAACGATGCACAGCAGCTGTCCTGGTTCTCCCACACCGCCGTTCCCCAGAGGGCAGCCCTCCCCGTCAGTAGGGACAAGACGAAAGCCACCTTCATCTCCTCGGTGGTGAACGTGCGGGGCTGTAAGGCGAAGTGTAGAGAACAATGTGACAGAAATGATCGACAAAAGTTTGGCTCACCCGCATATTTCTCAGGAATGGGGAGGCGTGGTTCGGGCTGGGAAATCCCTCCGGAGACGATCGGCGGTGTGGGTGGCGTGGGAGGCGCAGCGGGTGGCGGTTGTTGTTGCTGTTAAGCCTGGAGAGCGAGCTCGGACACCTTCGTCACCATTGCTTGGAAGGCTCGACCCATCTCATCTATCGCCTTGTCTTGGCGCTCCATACGATCACCGACTCTCTGCAGAATGTCCTCTAGATGAGATGGGGAGCGATTGCCTGCTGCTTCCATGATGGTCAGATCCTACTGTGACGGCTCGTAAGAGAGGAGGAAGCAATTGCAGGTAATTAGAATGGTTGTTTATTGATGGTAGAAAATACAGCGAAACTGAAGGATGAAGGCACAGTCCAGGATGTGGACAATGGTGACGGAAGGTCTACAGTGGCGTGAGAAGTGCTGGATGGTGAAGTCGGTGGTGACGGTGTGGACGGTCAATGGATGAAACCAGGAAGTGACCGGAACACTCACACGAAGACGACAACACGAACACAATCCAGAACACTAACACGGGAGACGGTAATCCAACAGGGAGACTGCAACATGAGTGAGGATCTGACAACAGACAGAGAGCGAGGTGAGTATATGTAGCTGAGGGGTGATGAGGATCAGCTGGAGCGAGACAATCAACACCCAGGTGACCACAATCAACTAAACGAGCACATGGAGACAACGTAAGTACAAAAACAACCACAAAACATGACACGGAGGAAACACTGGATTTCCTACCGTGACAGTACCCTCTCCCCTAGGACGTCACCTGACGTTCCCAGCCTGCTTTACCTGTAGATTGTAATCATCTATAAGGTGGTGATCCAATATGTCCCGAGCAGGAACCCAGCTTCTCTCCTCCGGACCGTAACCCTCCCAATCCACCAAGTACTGAAATCCGCGTCCCCTCCGTCTAGAGTCCAGAATACGATTAACCGAATAGGTGGTTTCCCCATTAACGAGACAAGGCGGGGGGGGGAAACGGGGCAGGCGGATTAAGACGGGAAGAAATCACCGATTTAATTTTGGTAATAGAAAATGGGCCAATAAATTTGGGAGCAAGTTTGTTAGAAACGGAACGCATAGGAATATTCTGGGTAGAAAGCCACACTCTTTGACCGACGACGTAACGGGGAGGCTTCGACCGGTGGCGATCGGCCTTAGCCTTGGTGCGCGACCTAGCCTGGAGCAGAGCTCTGCGAGCTCTGGTCCAGGTGCGGTGACACCTCTGGACTAGTGCATGTGCGGAGGGGACCGAAACCTCGGATTCCGTACTGACAAAATTAGGTGGTTGGTACCCTAAACTACACTTAAATGGAGACATGCCCGTAGATGACACTGGCAAAGAATTGTGAATTTTTTTTTAAGGTGTACATGTGGAAAGTGCAGTTTGATGACAACATCGCATGTTGTTTACTTGATGTGCTTACGCGCCGATAGCTAAGTTAACAATACAGAGATAATTGAAGCAGTTTTACTCACCGCATGCGGTTCCAACACACGATCGTGACCCTTTTTCGTTGGGACTGCATTATCCTTAAGAAATAAACGATGTGCAAATCCGGCGTCAAACTGGGCCTTGTTTGTAAAATAAGAGCCTTTGAAATGCAGGGAACAAACAAAAACACTTGCACAACTCCGTTGATGCTCTGTAAAAATAAACTCCATCCACTGGTCCCTTAATGCAGTTTTTTTTTTTTTTTTTTGATAATCCGTGCAGGGTTGTCTTGCCCTGGCAACCAAAAACACACTACTTTTTTGACATATCGTGATGCTCTCGCACTGATCAGTGAACGTCTGTTGTGCTCTCAGTGCTCTGCTATACGGGAGCGCGCGCTCTTCTGGCAGAAGTGACCTTAGAACCCATATAAGCAAATTCCGCTCCATTTAACGTTACACAGAGCCATACTCGAAAAAAACTTTCCGAAACTTGTGACAAACTGGAAGGAGTATTTTTGGAAACAGTCGTAACTTCCTAGTTCCACATGCATTCCACAAAAATGCATCATACTAGGGCCGGAGTTGTCTTTTAGGATAACAGGGACCCCATCCATTGGGCACAAAAGGTCACTTAACGGTGTGATAAATATGAAAATGATTTAGGCCTTTAGATGTTAAGGCCTTCAAAGTCACCAGATCTCAATCAATTTGAATATCGTCTCTCTTAAAAGTAATGGTTCGTTATCTGGCATCTGTAGTTCCTGAAGAACATTTACAATCCATAGAAATATTCCATTGCACAAAACGTTCTTTACAGTGGATAAGGATTCTTTAGATTATTAAAATAGTAAAAAAAAAAAAAAAAAAATCATAATTTCACACCGGAGGAACCTTTTCATAGCTCCTAGTTCATGCTTTTGGGCATGTTCAGCAGGAACTAGGAAAATACTTATTTATAGGAACTTCCTTTGAGGGATCTATTGTCAGGATAGAAGACAGGAAGCAAAATGCAAGTAACGATTTATTAGGCATGACAATGAGAAAGGCTTCAGTTGACGGCGGGTGGTGCAGGGACCTCGATGGCAGCACAGGTTGGGTGAAATGTTGAATTGAGTGCGCTGGTGAGGGATGATGAAGACGTAATCCACAGAACCGGAACAAACCCACGAGAATTAATTCTGAGCAGGAAGAAACCAGACATGTACTGTAGCACAGAGGACCTCAAACAACGATCTGACAAACAGGAGACTGAAGACAGGGCATTAAATAGGCAGTTGGTTATTAGGTGCAGCTGCAGCTGATCATGCCCACATCAGACAATCAGCGTGACGTAACATAAGACGAGCAGGAAACAATGCATTCATGAACCGTGAAATCTATATTATCTCCTACAGTTCTATGGGAACTAGAAGTGACGTAAATGTACCCTGATTGGGCAAACACCAGCCTCCTAGCAATTTTAGCTGTGTACAAATATTTTCTTCATGAACATGGAAACCAGCAATAAAAGCATTTACCCATTGTCTGCAGTGTTGTGATCTTTTTCTCAGCCTTGATGATATATAACACTGCAAATTGTCAGAGGAGATTTAGTCAGATTTTTGTGCTTTTTTAATCACGTAAATTGTGTTCACATTCCACCTCCATTATCACAAAGCCCACGACACATAAGAAAAACAACTCCAATAATGACGTCCTCCATTCATCGCTGTGCAGCGAAGCCAGTATTTGTATCTGTAACAATGATACAAATTTTTCTATCTATATCTGTATTCGGATAAAACCAGAAGTAGGCAGAGCTTGAACCAGAACTTCGAACACTTATATTTGATAAGAAGATAATGTTTTTATGGTTTTGCAGCTAGTAGATATCACTGAACAAATATGCCATTTTTTAACTAATCACTTAAGTAGGCCACATTTACAGGTCTGGAAAAATAGCCTATGGAAAAAAAGAGAGAACATTATATTGAAAAAAATATTTGTGTTTCAACTATTTGTCCTATTCAGTGTTCTAAAATATATAATAAATCATTTCTAAAAATAAATGTATCATACAAGTAGGGAAAATTCATGACAAATTTTAATTGATAATTTGAACACCATTTAATGAATTTAAGGTGCAATTTTCATTATGCAGAACTCTTTAAACAAGACTTTTCTGAACTTCACAAAAAATAAAATAATAATAATAATTATAATATTAAATGTGAATGTGCCATGCAAACCAGCAACAGATAAGGAAGCAAACATGTAAGCCTAGTAGGAAAAGTATCTGTATTTAAGTTAGTTATTAGCCTACTCTTGTCAGAAAGCTGGTTTGGTTTTTGAAAGACGGAGATGTGCAGAGATGGCAATGCGGCTGTTTGATTGACATGATCATGCTGTGCTTACTCCATTCATTCATCATATTGTAGCCTATAGGGTTTAAATCATTGTCTTTTAAATACAAACAAATAGTAGAATGTGTATGATGTATTATATTAGGTCATATTGTTATTGCTATGGGTTGTGTTTCTCAATAGCGTCTCCAGGTTACGCATGTAACCATGGTTACTCGAGAGAATGAGATGCTGCATCAAAATGCTTTAGGAACTCCTTCTGTATGACCACACTCTGAATCCCATGTGTATTCAGTGCAATGGATGTATGAGACGTCAAGGGAGGGGTAACGTAGAGACCAGGAAGTTTAAAAGCACATGCAGTGACATCGGCATCAGCTTCTAGGAATGATGCAACCACTGGCAGGAATGCCTGAAGACTGGCTTCAAGATGCAGCATCTCATTCCCTTGAGGAAACATGGTTACATGGGTAACCTGGAGACGTTCCTCTTCAGGGACTTGAGCTGCATCAAAATGCTTTGAGAATGAGAATGCCCCCGCTACCAGAATGAAAATTCTCTGCCTAGTGTGTGAAGGAGCACAGCTAGCACAAGAGTAAAGAAGAGTCCGGAGTGGCTCGCATATCTTAAAGGTAAGGGGAGATCAGAGGACTCAAACACAAACAGAAGCATCCACTATCCACCGGCTGAGTGACTGCTTTTAGCAGGAAGACCCCTCTTAGGGGGACCATAGCACACTAGCAGACGATTCACCCTTTCCACAGGGCAGCTCTGCTCACACCGGACTCACAATTCAGTTTCTGCTGGTCAGGCTCCCCAAATGGAGGAGGACTGAAGACCTGGGGTACACCAGACATAAATTGTATCAGTGCACCACAAAGGAAACGTGTAACTAGTGGGTGTTTGCCCAATGACTGGTCACCAAGAGGGGAGACATTGTAGGCTGCAATGGCCACCATGTAGACCTTTAGGGTGGAGTTGGTCAACCCTGTGGAGAAATGGGTCTGCAGGAACTCCACAACTGTACCAAATAGGCAGTTGAATGGGTCAAGCTGGCGGTCTCCACACCAAGAAGTACAGTACAATTTCCCATGGAGAGCCATCGAGGATGGAAATTAGGTTTGAGAACCATACCAGGTCGTCCAGAACTGGGCTACTAACAATAGATGGGCCATGGCCTGGTGCGCTCTCTCCAGAACTCTTGGGAGCAGAGCAATCAAGGCAAAAGTGTAAAGACAAAGCCTTAGCCAAGCCTGCACCATACCTTCCAGCTCAAGAGGAGCTGGATGAGTCAGAGTGAACAAGAGGGGACAGTGTAATGTCATCTGAGTTGCAAACAGGTCCACCTGAGCCTGGCCAAACATTATCCATATCTGCTTCACCACCTCAGGATGGAAACCACTCTTAGAGAAAGTAGCTTCTCTTGGGCTCTCACAACGATCTGGTGCACTAGCTTGTGCAAGGTTCTCGAATGCAGACCTCCTTGGAGCCACCACTGTGTTGTTGGTGCACACCAACACATGAAAATCTCTTAAGTCTGGTAGAAATTGTTTCAGTGCTCATAACACGGCCAGCATCTCCAGAAAGTTGATGTTCCAAGTGAGACGGTGACTGCTTCACAAACTGCGGGCAGAGTGGACACACAAAATTCAGGTACATGACCACACCCCAGCAAGTTAGGGTCATGATGATGTTGAACTGCCATCCTCTCTAATTGAACTAATGTCAATCATCGATGACTGAGCCGTTCAAATGATGCAGATCTAAAATAGGTTGCCACCATTCATCCTTCCTCGGAATGGTTGGCTGTAAAACCACTGTGGAGGTGGCAAGCCTCTTAGTATTACTAGGTTTCCAGGCAGTAACTTAGAGAAGCACTCATGGGAGACCGCTGCGCCCTAGAACACAGATGTTGTTTGCAGATCGATCTCCTGAGGGCACTGAGAGGGGAGATGTGCACAGTGTAATGCAGTGAACCCAGCTCTATCCCAGAGGGGCCTGCCCTCCGAGGCAGGATACAATGAAGCATGCTTGGGAGGGGCTCCCACACCGCCAGTTGACCTCCTAAGGGAACCAGTCTCACAAAACTGGCCTCTGGTGCACTTAGAGGAGCTATATCGGTGCACTGTAATGGCAGACTGGCAAAGGAGGGACATACTAGCTGCTCTAGAGACCTCTGTGGAGGAAGGACCTCCTTTCTCAGAGGCATGGCTTGCTATGGCACCCGCATCTGGACCTGTGGAACCTCCACGTGTGACTTCTGGATGGGACATGGCAAACCTAAGTGGACCGCTACCGGGCATGCCAAACACCATCACTCAAGCTAGAGCTGTCCCTACAAGGCGAGCCTATGCACTGAAGTGTTTGTCTGTTCACAAACTGGTTCCCTTACATTTACATTTGTAGCAGAAATGACACGAACCAGACAAATCAAAGAGTCGATCAGGGCTGTGGTTGAAACACAAGCTGAATTCCTCAGAAATCTTTTCTACATATATATGGACCAAAATGAACTCAAAAAGACTTATAAATGAATATCAGTCCATCGCTTCACTCCATATTCATTTATATGTAACCCACACATTTGACTATCATGTTGTAATCACTTTTTGTGTATGTCTTTTAATAACTATGGGATAGCTTAAGGATACATATTCATGTCTAGTATCTATGTAATCGAATCTGCTTGCTTGAAATAGTCCTGACCATCAGTTATTTGTCAAATGTATCATATTCTTGTTATAGGAATCATGTCCAAAATTAGACCCTGCAAGAGCGGGAAAATTCGGACCACATGCTTGGTAAGATAACATGATTTATGATACCCCAGAGCCAAGACAATATCTGATTGGTCAAGACAACATTTGAGGTGAGGCCAACAGGCCAGTTTAAATACTTAGGACACCATAAAATCTAGCTTTTAGACTTTAGCTATGCTTCTGCTATTAGTCATATCTGCTTTTAGTTCTTAGCTTTGCTTCTGCTATTAGTCATGTCTGCTTTTAGTTGTTAGCTTTGCTTCTGCTACTAGTCATGCCAGCTTTTAGTCTTTAGCTATGCTTCTGCTATTAGTCATGTCTGCTTTTAGTTTTAGCTCTGCTTTTGCTATCAGTCATGCCTGCTTTTAGCTTTTAGCTTGTAGCTTTGCTTCTTAGCTTTAGCTTTTAGCCATGCTGTTTGTCATCACTGTTCTTTGAGCGCGGTTCCACCGTGCTTCAGCCTGCATGCCTGCTGCTACTTAGCCACGATGAGAAGAAACACAAACCTAGTCTCGTCAAACTTTATTTCTTTTCTTTTTCGTTTGAGAGTTTCGTGTTCTGGGTTAAGTTTTGTAATGTCGAGTTCAACTTAAGCCAGCCACACAACTCGCATCTTCAGCCAACGCCCAACCACGGCCTCCCAAGACGTCACGACTCACTTCAGCGACTACTGAACTCCCAGCCAATCAGCGACATCGGAAAATAAGGCAATGTACCCTCAGACATTTGTACTGGTGTATCTAATATAATTTCAACCTCATTGAGGAACTCAATGCGAGCGTTAATTAAGTGATTGATGGTTGTTCATGTCTATGCAATTTCACGTATTGCTGTAAACTTGGGATTCCACATTTCCATTCTCTTAAACTCATTTTCCCCTAACTTTCGATCTTCCTGCAACTTGTGTGAATGTGTGAGTGCATGCGTTTATGTGTTAGATTAGTTTATATGTCTTAGAATTATCTAATAAAGCCTTATTCATATTGAAAAGAATTGAATTTAAAATATCTTGTGTTTTGTGCTTTCAAGTTAATGTCTTAAACTGCCTATCTTGTAACTGTGCTAATTGATAGTGTTTTCACTATACTTTGGATATTAATATCCAGCGCAGATGTTAAACGGCTCGTTCAGTGAATCGCAGGGCGTCTCAGTGATCAGCCGTGAAACAGTGATTCTGTTCAAATTCCCTTTAAAATCTTAAATGATTCCCTTTGAGCTAAATTGACCTGTTTCCCTTACACATTTAATCATTTTGCAGATGCTTTTATCCAAAGCGACTTACAAATAAGAAAAACAGAAGCAATCAGTCCAACGAGAGATCAACAACAGTATACAAGTGCCATGACAAGTCTCAGTTAGTCTAGCACAGAACACATAGCTTTTTTATTGAATAGAATAGAATAGAATAGAAAATTACAATAAGTTATAGTATTAGTTGGTCAAGTGCTGGTGAAAAAAAAAAAATGTGTCTTCGGATGTTTTTTGAAAATGACCAAAGACTCAGCTGTTCGGATTGGGATTACCACAACCTTGGGTAGGCTGTCAGGAAAAGCCAATTCAAGAACTTGGGAGAGTTTCACAAGGATTGGACTGAAGTCAGAGTCAGCGCAACAAAAGTCACCACACTCAGACGTCTTCAGGAAAAGGGCAACAGCTGTCAACAGTTAGAACCAAGCCACTCCCGAACCAGAAAAAAAATTCACAAGCATTTCATCTGGGGTAAGGAGAAAATAACTGGACTGTTGCTCAGATGAAAGTAAATTCAGCATTTTATTTGGAAATCAAGGTCTGGAGTCTGTAGGAAGACTGGAGAGGCACAGAATCCAAAGTTCAGTGGGAAGTTTCTGAAGTCAGTGATGATTTTCCATACCGTGATGTCTGCTGGTGTTGGTCCATTGTGTTTTATCAAGTCCAAAGTCAATGCAGACATCTACCAGGAGATTTTGGAACACTTCATGCTTCCATCTGCTGACAAGCTTTATGGAGATGCTGATTTCATTTTGCAGCAGGACTTCAGCAGCTGCGCACAGTTCCAAAACCACTTCCAAGTGGTTTGATGACCATGATATTACTGTGCTTGAATGGCCAGCCAACTCACCTGACAGGAACCTCACAAAAAATCTATGGGGTATTGTGAAAAGGAAGATAAATAACATCTGACAAACAATACAGATGAGCTAAATATCGCTATCAAAACAACCAGGGCTTTTATAACACCTCAGCAGTAACAGAGGCTGATCGCCTCCATGCCACGCCTCAATGAAGCAGTAATTCATACAAAAGGAGCCCTTTTACAAAAGGAGATCTTGAACATTTCTATTTTTGATTGATCTTTGAGAAAATATTCTAATTTTTGGAGACACCGTTTTTTTTTTTTTTTTTTTTTTTTTAAACTGTAAGTCATAACCAACATGCACTATTTGATTACGCTGTTAACTCATCCGGTTTCTCCCCTTGATGTTAATCAACTGTTTGCATGCCTGTGTTTCAGAGAAAACTGAAGGAAAAGAGATGTCTATTTGCTTAATGTTATTGAATATAAATGTTATATTAAGATTAATTACAAGTTTTAGCACTTCAAAAATAAATAGTCATGAGCAGGATTTACAGAACTTTCATCATCTTTGTTAAATTCCAAATGAAGCCATTTGCACACACAGCAAGAAGTATCTTGAGCAAAGCACTGATCATGTGAACATGCACAAAACCTCCTACATCTAAATAAAGATTAGACAGAAGTGTGTTATTGTTAATGACGCAAAGATAACTATTGCTTCATATCTTGACTCATTATTACTGCCAATAGGCCAGTAAGTCCAGAATTTAGGGATCATGTTTGACAGTGATTTTAAGTAATGCTAGTAAAGTAGCATATTATTACATTAAAATAATTACCAAAGTGTGATATTCTCTACCTTGCTGACGATGTATTAAAATATTGAGTTCAACATTCAGCTGCATAAATGCTGACTCGCACTAAAATGAGAAATTACATTACTCTGAGTCTCTGACACTGAGATCACTTAACTACAGTAGCTGTTTGTTTTTATAAGTTATTTTAAAGGGATAGTTCACTCAAAAATGAAAATGTGCTCTTAATTTACTTACCCTGAGGCCATCAAACAAAAGTCTGTGACTTAATTTTCTTCAGAAGAACAGTAAAAAATATTTTTGAAGATGGCTGAAACAATGGTCCTTGCTGAATCATAAAATGCAAGTCAACGACAACACCGTCACAAAAAAATATATATACAGGCGAGAAAAAATTAATACAAGTTGCTCCTGACAATAAACTGAGGTCTTATAAAGCAATAAAAAAAAAAAAAAAAAAAAAAAAAAAAAAAAAGATTCCATGTGTAGAAGCTGAACATTATTGTCAAATGTATTACCTGTTATACATTTTCTCAGAGAAACAATGAAGTCTGATTCTATTTTTTATTTTTTTTATTTATTTGTTTCAATGAACTTTCAAATAACCAGCTTATCAGTTTGCTCACATAATCCATGCAATGACATAAAATTTATGAAATTACATTATTAAAGCACCCCATAAATGCATAAAATGTGGATGTTTTGCATTTATAAAGACTATCAAGTGAATAAACAAGAACTGATCAACTCATATGTTTACATAAAGCATGAGAAACCACAGAAATAAATAAGTAAATAAACACTTTAATTTCGCCCTGTCTTTCAAGTGCTCAGTTCAAGCAAGCAGCACATTGAATAAGTTGAAAAAAATATTTAATAAAACCGCATCATAGATTAATATACTGTACACTGACATTTTGTCTTTTTTCAAACCGGAGCAACTGTTGGATGTCTGAAAATGAATTCAATTCAGAAACGTAGATCTATGCTGCTGGAGCCATGAACTGTTTCAGATGGTTCTCTCAGATTTCGTGAAATGGTTCATTTAGTTAACTAAAAAGAACTGGTTTCAAAGAATGATTTGTTCAAAAGAATGATCCATTTTTGGGTGACCTATCTCTTTAATATTCTTATTTGTGATAATACCCAAACATAACATTTGTAATATGCTAATAAAATATACTCCATCAAGTTCACTCAGATCATAATGCTAATTTGTTGTTTGCACAAAAAACACAGATACACAGTGGTGAATCAGCCAATAGTCATTACAGTTCAATTACTGTGTGAGTGTGTGTGTGTGTACAGTATGTGCAAAAAAGCATATTTTTTTCAATTAAAGAGAAACTATAGAATTAATGTGGCATATTTTTTGTGCTTGACACTTTATTGATAAGGTTTTTTTTTTTTTTTTTTTTTTTTTTTTCACCAACTCGAACTAAACGGGTCGCGTCTCCCATACGCATTAATCCACAAATGACTTGAGCTGTTAACTTTTTGAAAGTGGCTAACACTCCCTCTGAGTTCAAACAAACCAATATCCCGGAGTAATTCATTTACTCAAATAGTACACTGACTGAACTGCTGTGAAGAGAGAACTGAAGATGAACATAGAGCCGAGCCAAATAATGACTTGTTCTCGAGTAAAGAACCGTTTCTGTCAGATGCGTCCAGATTACGAACAATAGAGTAACTCGTTCACGAGTCAAGAACCGGTTGCATCGGTGTTTGGATTACCAGTAGTTCTTTCTGACAGTTCGATTCAATAAACCGTTGAAGAAAACGGTTCACCGGTTCTTTTGCGCTCGACCTAATGACTTCATTTGCGATGATTGCCCTTGATTCAAGCCTTCGGTTTACCCGCGCTCATAACACTAGCACAGAATCAGTTCAGAATCAGTCACCAAGAGAATCAGTTCAGTTCAGATGCTCTGTGTGTCAGTTTGCTTCACGCTGAATCACACATGCACAGTATCATCAGCTCTGCGGGTCTCGAATCGGACGCATCTGACAGAAACGGTTCTTTACTTGAGAACAAGTCATTATTCGGCTCGGTGTTCATCTTCAGCTCTTTCTTCACAGCAGTTCAGTCAGTGTACTGTTTGAGTCAATGAATTACTCTGGGGTATAGGTTTGTTTGAACTCAGAGGGAGTGTCAGCTACATTAAAAAAAGTTAACAGCTTAAGTCATTTGTGGATTAATGCATATCGGAGATGCGAACCGTTTAAACCGATTCAGTTCGAATTGGAGAACTGGTTCAAGAAGATCCGGTTACATCAAATGATTGGTTCGTGAACCGTATATCACAAACTCCTTTGTTTTGAACTCTCTCTCACAACAGACACGGAGGAGAAGACAATTTCGAATAAAGTTGTAGTTTTTGCTATTTTTGGACCAAAATGTATTTTCGATGCTTCAAAAAAAATTCTATATGACCCTCTGATGTCACATGGACTACTTTGATGATTTTCTATTACCTTTCTGGACATGGAAAGTATACCATTCACACAGCTTCAATGGAGGGACTGAGAGCTCTCAGACTAAATCTAAGATATCTTAAACTGTGTTCCGAAGATAAATGGAGGTCTCACTGGTTTGGAACAACATGAGGGTACGTTATTAACCCCTTACTAGTAACCCCCCTTTTTTGGCATGGAGACAGAAATTACATACCTAAAATAAAAAGGTTTCTGCTCATGATTCTTTCTGACTAGATACATAATCAACCTTTGTTCACAAAGCTGACACTTTAAAGTTTACTGTTCAGGAATCAGAATCACTCAGACTGTTATGATAATAGAGATATATAAGCTCAAATATAAAAATAAAAATATTAAAAAATATATGTTTTAAATGTATTTAAAAAAATTGTTGATGTAGGAAATGAGTTTGAAAACACAGTGTAGCTAAGGCCACAAGTCTTCCAAAGACACAAAGCAGCGATCTCACTTCAGTCTCTGTTTGCATTTAGCCCTTATTTATCAAAAGTCTTACTATAAAAATACAACAAAACATTTTCTTACGACCTTACGTGAATTATTGAGACAAAAATGCATTATGAAGAAGAAATGCACCTGCTATTAGTAGCATTGGACCTAACGTTAGCATCAAGCTACATCAGACAATTTATGAAATTATTAGTACACATTTACTCAAAACTCACTTTAAACCCCGATCGAGTGTTTATAATAACTTCCTTTAGCGATCAGGGGTGGAATTTGGCCGTTTACTGTTGTAAAAATGAGTTAGCATTTCCGATGTACATTTTCAAATTCTTTTTATAAAAACGCCCCAGATCTCAAGAAATTCTCATACCAAGCTTTACTATCGTAATCACAGGTTTATTATTCATATATTTCGTGTGTACAGAGGTGTTTCAGTGTTGTTTTGGCCAGATAACTACCAGGAAGTGTGCAGGAAGCATGTGACACGATGTGGCGGTGTCCGGTTATGACACTCTAAGATTGACATTGGGAAGGACCAATCGGAGTCTGAGTGACACACAGCACGAGCTCACACCACTGCACACACACACACAGATTGCTGGGAGAGGCTGTTTATCATCAGATCGCGTAAATCGTGGAAAATGAATAGAAATGACGATTCTGTCTGAAGAAATATGAAGTAAACATCAGTAAATATATCCATATATCTCCGCAGATATGCATCTTTGGTCTATAAATCCTTATTGACGCTGTTCATTGAGTCTATGTGAACACAAATAAACTGCTGCTGACGTGGCTGAATATGAGTGAGTGGTGAATTTCTATTCAAAATGTGGCATAATAGGGATTTATTATTTTGCACTCCTGACATAAATCACTATATATCTATATATCCACTATATATCACTATATATCTTTCACTGCAACAATGTTTTATCAAAATATTGGTCAAATATCGAAGCTAGAGTCCTTAAACTTTCAACTGATGCACAGTTTGTCCAGATGAAGTAAGAGAGTGATGTTTAATGTGCCGTGAAAGTGAAACAATAATAAACTGGGGCCGTCGGAGATGTTTGCACGTAAAGGGGTTAATGACATAATTTTGCTATTTGGGTGAACTATCCCTTTAAATATGGGACAATTATGGAACAGTTGGCAACCCTAGCGGTTCCCTGAGGTACAAGATATAAAAGGCTAAAAAAATCTATGTACCCCTAAATGCTACATATTGTATTGTTTTTTTTTTTTTTTGTAAGTACATGTTCGTACCTGAAGTCTACATATCATTGGCCAACCACCTCAGTGACAAATCTGTCTTCGAACTACATCAATTGTGTTATATAACCATCGATTCATACACTTAAAAAAATATAAATAAAATAAAAAGATATTGCTCACTAGGGTTTTTATTTTCTTATTATATTATTTTATTCCTTTTTATTCCTTTGTTTAATGCACTTTATAAGCACATGTTTTAAAAGTTATTTAAAGAACTTGATCTGACACTAAATTGATGTTGCAATCACTGACAGTTAAAGACACATCTGAGTAAAATCATTCAGACTGCAGGAAAACAAATGAAAACCTTAAAACCCCTTAAACACAAAGGCACCAATAACTCCACCTCAGAAGCCCCAAAGTTACTAGAGGGACAACATTGTAATAAAGTTTAGCAAATAAACAATGAAGACATTTTATTTCAGCTGACATTGAGTAGAGGGTACAAGTTTTATAAATTAATATTGGAGGCATGTTGCCTACGCCGTTTGACAAGTAACTATGAAACAATATATAACATTACAGACTGCCAAGGTAGATGAAATTCAACAATGGTGAAAGGAAAATGACATCAATTTGATTCCAACAGCAACCATTCATTTAAAATTGACCAATTAACATTATCAGCTTTGCAGGAGAAGACAAGATTCTGCCCAACGTTCCCTGAAGGTACATTCCTCCAGTTAAATAATTAGCTGGTATTTCTTTGTCAGTGTTGCTCATGCGGGACTAAACTCATTTCATGGCAGAGGAAAGAAATCTCTCTCTCAAATGCCACTGACACAGCATGAATGAACTTTTAGCATTTCAGAACTCTAAACTATAATTACAAATAAATCTGGAACAAATACCGTTCCCACAGCTCTGTAACCCAAACTCCAACACACATTTAGTGATGTCAAAGGAGAAGCAAATATTTTTTTTTTAGTCTCAAATTAAACCATGATCATTTTGCACTTTTAATATACCAGGTCAGGAGAGAGACTGGGAAATGTCTGTATAATTAATGCTTAAGAAATCGTTGAAAAGGAGTTCTATGAAGCTTTTTATAGAAATAAAACATATTTTATTACAGTATTACAGTGTTTTTTTTCTTTTAAAATGCGTTTGTTTTCAGATAAAAGCAGTTTTTATTTTATTTTTTCTGTCTCTGCACTTGTCAACCCTGTAATGCCGTGACATTTCCATTCTATATAATAATGTTTAAAGCTTTTTGATGTCTTACAGTATTGTTCAAAATAATAGCAGTACAATGTGACTAACCAGAATAATCAAGGTTTTTCGTATATTTTTTTATTGCTACGTGGCAAACAAGTTACCAGTAGGTTCAGTAGATTCTCAGAAAACAAATGAGACCCAGCATTCATGATATGCACGCTCTTAAGGCTGTGCAATTGGGCAATTAGTTGAATTAGTTGAAAGGGGTGTGTTCAAAAAAATAGCAGTGTGGCATTCAATCACTGAGGTCATCAATTTTGTGAAGAAACAGGTGTAAATCAGGTGGCCCCTATTTAAGGATGAAGCCAACACTTGTTGAACATGCATTTGAAAGCTGAGGAAAATGGGTCGTTCAAGACATTGTTCAGAAGAACAGCGTACTTTGATTAAAAAGTTGATTAGAGAGGGGAAAACCTATAAAGAGGTGCAAAAAATGATAGGCTGTTCAGCTAAAATGATCTCCAATGCCTTAAAATGGAGAGCAAAACCAGAGAGACGTGGAAGAAAACGGAAGACAACCATCAAAATGGATAGAAGAATAACCAGAATGGCAAAGGCTCAGCCAATGATCACCTCCAGGATGATCAAAGACAGTCTGGAGTTACCTGTAAGTACTGAGACAGTTAGAAGACGTCTGTGTGAAGCTAATCTATTTTCAAGAATCCCCCGCAAAGTCCCTCTGTTAAAAAAAAGGCATGTGCAGAAGAGGTTACAATTTGCCAAAGAACACATCAACTGGCCTAAAGAGAAATGGAGGAACATTTTGTGGACTGATGAGAGTAAAATTGTTCTTTTTGGGTCCAAGGGCCACAGGCAGTTTGTGAGACGACCCCCAAACTCTGAATTCAAGCCACAGTACACAGTGAAGACAGTGAAGCATGGAGGTGCAAGCATCATGATATGGGCATGTTTCTCCTACTATGGTGTTGGGCCTATTTATCGCATACCAGGGATCATGGATCAGTTTGCATATGTTAAAATACTTGAAGAGGTCATGTTGCCCTATGCTGAAGAGGACATGCCCTTGAAATGGTTGTTTCAACAAGACAATGACCCAAAACACACTAGTAAACGGGCAAAGTCTTGGTCCCAAACCAACAAAATTAATGTTATGGAGTGGCCAGCCCAATCTCCAGACCTTAATCCAATTGAGAACTTGTGGGGTGATATCAAAAAAGCTGTTTCTGAAGCAAAACCAAGAAATGTGAATGAATTGTGGAATGTTGTTAAAGAATCATGGAGTGGAATAACAGCTGAGAGGTGCCACAAGTTGGTTGACTCCATGCCACACAGATGTCAAGCAGTTTTAAAAAACTGTGGTCATACAACTAAATATCAGTTTAGTGATTCACAGGATTGCTAAATCCCAGAAAAAAAAAAATGTTTGTACAAAATAGTTTTGAGTTTGTACAGTCAAAGGTAGACACTGCTATTTTTTTGAACACACCCCTTTCAACTAATTGCCCAATTGCACAGCCTTAAGAGCGTGCATATCATGAATGCTGGGTCTTGTTTGTTTTCTGACAATCTACTGAACCTACTGGTAACTTGTTTGCCACGTAGCAATAAAAAATATACTAAAAACCTTGATTATTCTGGTTAGTCACATTGTACTGCTATTATTTTGAACAATACTGTATGTCACACTGTGTGAGAGGACGCTGGCACAATTGTGTTTTTGTTGGTTTATTAACTTTGATTAATTTTAGTTACCTTTAATTATTTTATTATCAATGCTTTTAAAATTTATTGACACCTAAATAAGCTATATTTGGAAGTTTGTTTGCTGCTTTTAAATTTTCCTGATGCCACCTGATAACACCTGTTATCGCTGGTTTGCTTTGTTCAGCTCAGAACCTGTGTGCGAACACCCTCTGAGCTTTATGACCTGAGGCTGTGTGAATGAGTGAATCTGATCCTGGCCTAGTTTCACATGCGAATCGATGAATGCTACATGTGACTCAGGATACATCAAGGGCTCTACTGGACTGCCCAGGTGAAAAGCAAGTACACGTCCATAATGTACTTTTTGTACTTAATTTACTAAAAATGATACTTCAGTACTTCTTAAGTTAAACTTAAGATCATCTAAGGGTACTCAACTGTGCCAGGACATTTGAATTCTCGTGGTATCTGCATGTCTAATCTATTTTACCCACAGATGTCTCCTGGTGATGAAAACTTTACTGTTCTTCTCCCCCTGCTCCTCTTACTTATTTATGGTCCTCCCAAGGTCAATCTGGTTTTTTTCTGAACTTGCTGGACTGCTCACATTGTTGAGTTTGAATGGTTCAGATATAATGCTCATAGGGGACATAAATATTCATGTTGATACAGCTAGCTTTATGGATGTATCGGACTGTTTTAATTTCACTCAGTATGTTGACTCTACTTATAAATCTGGCCACACATTGGTCAACTTAAAAATTATGAACTATATTTTAGCAAGCATAAATTCTTTATCTTTGAATTTTCAACCTCTGCTTAGCATTCCATAACTTTTAGGAATATCAAGACTATTGATTCTCAGTTGCTTTATAGCCTTATTGCTGAGCTAACTGTGACTGATTCTGTGGATTGTTACAACTGCGCACTACCTACTATTACCTAATAATACCTACTAGTCTTGTTTCTGCTCAAAATATCAAAAAAAAAAAAATAAATTCTTAAATCAGTTTAGTTTTACTAGATAAGCCAAATGACTTAAGATATTTAGTCTTGTTCCGAGAAAAAAATAAAAAAATAAATGCTTGCTTAAAACAAGTAAAATGATCTGCCAGTGGGGTAAGTAAAATATCCTTAAAGCAAAAGTATTTTACTAACCCAACTGGCAGATCATTTTAATTGTTTTAAGTAAAAAAAAAACATATATATATATATATATATATATATATATATATATATATATATATATATATATATATATATATACACACAGTGGGGATCGAAAGTTTGGGCACCCCTTGCAGAATCTGTGAAAATATGAGTAATTTTCAAAAAATAAAAGAGATCATACTAAATGCATGTTATATTTTATTTAGTACTGTCCTGAGTAAGATATTGTACATAAAAGATATTAACATTTAGTCCACAAGACAAAAGAATTGCTGAAATTATTAAAATAACCCCACTCAAAAGTTTGGGAACCCTTGGTTCTTAGTACTGTGTTCTGTTACCTGATGATCCTCGACTGTCTTTCTGTTTTGTGATGGTTGTACATGAGTCCCTTGTTTGTTCTGAACAGTTAAACTGAGCAGCGTTCTTCAGAAAAATCTTTAAGGTCCTGCAGATTCTTCAGTTTTCCAGCATCTTTGCATATTTGAACCCTTTCCAGCAGTGACTTTATGATTTTGAGATACATATTTTCAGACTGAGGACTTTGAGGGACTCAAACACAACTATTTAAAAAGATTCAAACATTCACTGATGCTCCAGAAGGAAACAAGATGCATTAAGAGCTGGGGGGTGAAAACTTTTGAACATGATGAAGATGGCCAAATTTGTCTTATTTTGTTGAAATATAATTGTTTTCCATTTAGTTCTGCCCTTCGTAAGCAACAGAAGATACCTGTATGTTTCCCGGTACACAAATTAAGTACAATTTACCTTGATCTTCAAATTCCAAAAGTTTTCACCCCCCAGCTCTTAATGCATCTTGTTTCCTTCTGGAGCATCAGTGAATGTTTGAATCTTTTTAAATAGTTGTGTTTGAGTCCCTGAAATGTCCTCAGTCTGAAAAGATGTATCTCAAAATCATAAAGTCCCTGCTGGAAAGGATTCAAATATGCAAAGATGCTGGAAAACTGAAGAATCTGCAGGACCTTAAAGATTTTTCTGAAGAACGCTGCTCAGTTTAACTGTTCAGAACAAACAAGGGACTCATGCACAAACATCACAAAACAGAAAGACAGTCGAGGATCATCAGGTAACAGAACACAGTACTAAGAACCAAGGGTTCCCAAACTTTTGAGTGGGGTTATTTTAATAATTTCAGCAATTTTTCTGTCTTGTGGACTAAATGTTAATATCTTTTATGTACAATATCTTACTCAGGACAGTACTAAATAAAAAATAACATGCATTTAGTATGATCTCTCTTATTTTTTGAAAATTACTCATATTTTCACAGATTCTGCAAGGGGTGCCCAAACTTTCGATCCCAACTGTATATATATATATATATATATATATATATATATATATATATAATTTATTTATTTATTTTGGTATTTTGACTAGAAACAAGACAAAAATACTAAGTAAGATAAGTTTTTTTTTTTTTGCAGTATGTCTATGAGTTCATCTACATGCCTTCTTGATCCCATGCTCATTGAGGTATTGGCTATCTACTGGAAAGGTATCTTCAACCCTCAAGCTAGCTGCCATCAGACCAGTTCTTAAAAACTTTCTAATAATGAGGATTTGTCATAGGCCTATTACAGGCAGTGGCGCCCCCATACAATTTTAATAGGGGTGGCCAGAGGAGGCCACAGTAAATCTTGGGGTGGCACACCAAAATAAAAAATAAATAAAAAAGGGTTTGCATATTGACAAAAAAAATTACATCTCTGTGATTTCAGGGATTTTATCTAACTGTAATTAGACAATATTTTGCTGAGTGAGTTATTGTGCTGATATCTTATTTCTAATTGTGCTGACAGCTGACTCCTATTTTTTTTTTATGTTTACCTTTACGCAATTTTTTTCTAAAAGTGTGCACCATCTTTTAGGTTTAATACTTGCATTTGGGCTGTTACCGAGCAAATGCAATCAGTATCAACAAAATTAATCTTTGCAATGCAGAGAAAACAGAAGCTGCATCTGAAGTGCTATTTAGAGGTTTTTACACACTGTTTTATGCAGCTCCGTGGAACATGGAATACTTTAACCTGCAGTTACAAATGAATAAATAATGTTTTGATATTTTAAACATAAAACGTTGAAACCGATGTTTGAAATTATTTTTAAAATTAAAAGGTACCCTAAATGTGAAATTAAAACCACCAGTAGGTGGCAGCGAGTCACTACTAATAAGTGAGTCATTGCGATTGAACCGAGTCATTTAAACGCTTGATTCATTCAAGAACAAAACACTATCATGTTGCTCACAGAAGCAAAACAGTGTTTTTTAGAAATAGAGCAAAAACAGGTCTACGTTGTCTAAAACTTGTCTATTGAACTGTTGTATAAAATCAATATCGCATTTGTAATTATGCTGACTTTTGGAGGAAAACGTAAGTCTTTGTTTGATTGTAACTATATGAAATTATATAAATTATATAGATCTATAAATGTTCAGCCCCATATCTTATAAAATTCGATAATCCAAAATTTCCAGTGAAATAACAGGCCTATTGCCCATCTTCCATTTTTAGCTAAGGTTCTTGAAATAGTTGTTGCTGGGCAGTTACAGAAATATCTGTCAATAAAAAAAAAATATCTTAGAACTTTTCCAATCCGGATTTAGATCAGGTCATAGCACTGAGACTGCTCTAGTTTGGGTTACAAACAATTTTCTCATTTCTGCTGACATGGGGGCTTTTAGTATTTTAACCCCTGTTAGATATTACTGCTGCTTTTGACACAATATCTAATGCTGTCCTTCTTGAAAAATGTCTTACATGGTTAGGCATCTCTGGTATTGCACTTGAATGGTTTAAATCTTATTTTACAAATCACTTCAAATGTATTTGTTTGGGGAAATATCAATCTGAACCAACATTAGTACAGCAGGGTGTTCCGCAGGGGTCTGTGCTTGGGCCTATCCTGTTTAGCATTTATATGTTGCCTCTGGGTCAGCTCATTAGTAAGTTTGGGTTAGGGTTTCTTTTTTATGCCGATGATACTCAGATCTAACTCAGCACGCACCCTAATCCTAATCTTACAGTTACAATGCTGACTGCTTGCATAGGCAAGATAAAATCCTGGATGTGCATTAATTTTCAATGAGTCAAAAACGAAACTTTTAAATGTCGTATGCCAGTGGGTTTACATAAATCAAAAAGATCTAATGTGATTCCTGATTGAGACTTCGCTACCACATCCACCCAAGTATGAAATCTTGTTATCGTTATTTTTGACCCTCAACTATTATAACGTATACAACTGCCTGTCAAAATTTTACTCCAAAATGCATAACTTGCATTTGCTGCCTATTCAAGCGCATATTGATTTAAAAATTCTGATCTTAACTTATAAAGCTGTTCATGGGACTGCCCCTGCCTATATATCCAATTTAGTTGTCCCTTATACTCCCGCTCGACCTTTGCACTCAGCTGGGTCGTGTATCCTTCAGTAGCCTGCATACACTGTAAATGAAAAACGATGGGTTGTAGAGCTGTCTCTGTCTCAGCTCCACAATTGTGGAATGCTCTACCAGCAGGAATTTGAGATTCTCCAACCTTGAATTGTTTTAAGAAATCTTTAAAGACATATTTTTAAAGCTGCTTACTGTAACTGAGTATGTTTTATACTGTTTCTTTTTATTGTGTTGTTCATTGCTGTTATTCTATCATGCTTGTGGTTGTGGTGCTATGGGTTAAGAAACCCATGCTTGTTGTTTTTACCCATGTTTGTTGTTGTAGCGCTTTGCGTTAAGAAAAGTGCATGATGAATAAAATGCATTATCATTATTATTATGTAATTGACATTACAGAAAGTTCAAAACAGAAGTACATTTTAAGAGACTTTATTAGTCTTTCATAAAGTTTAAACTTACACTGCCCTTGTCAGGTTCAAAATAGAAAAAAATAAAAAAAAGATCAACGTTACAAAATATGTTTTTGGCACAAAGTGGAATATTGACTGTTAAAACAATATTTGATAAGGATTTTATTTACATTTTACCATCAAACTTACAATTTGTGCCAATCCCAATAAATTAAGTTTTGAAAGAATTGGGTTATTAACATTCTTTAAACTACAATGTGAATTTATTACAGAGCTCATTATACTGGTTGATATACTGGAATTTACACAATAGGCTAATCTATTCAAAACATTTAAGTATATAAACTTTTCCTGATTCAATATATATATATATATATATATATATATATATATATATATATATATATATATATATATATATATATATATATTGAATCAGCTGTTAGGCCGAAGGAGGAAAAATAACATTTAGTAAGTTCACTTAATTGCTAACCTGTTCACATACAATGATTTAAAAACAATAATAATTCCTGACATTTTAAGGCAGAAGTAGCATTATTTCTTGAGAATTACCAAACCACATTAAAACCGCACTGTTGAAACTAAATACTGAGAGCTTACTGAAAATCCATTCATTTCCTAGAACTGCTTTGTGGTTACTGGAGTTTCGTGCAGCATGCTTTTGATTGCATCACATTTCTCAGAGCCCTGAAAATTAGGCTAACGCAGTGCACAGAATACGCAATCAAAGTGACACTACTGTTGTGCTCTGCCACAATCGTTACACTTAAAGATCATGCTGTGACCTCATGCTACTGACACCTGCACAAGAGTGCCGCACTTCCACCCACCGCCTGTAGATGTCACTGTGGCGCTGTCACTGCTGGGACTCTCAACGCAGCGAAGCCTGTTGTCAGTCAGGCCGGATCCGCACAGATATCGCACAGCACACTTGAATGCCTCATTTCATTCCAATCCTGCTCGGCTTCTGGAGCCCTGCTCATCATCTTATCTCCAACTGGGTGAAAGTTTACTTTGACGTTCTCTGGACATACTGAACAAAGTGAGTCATATGGAATCTTCAGCTATTCGATTTCAATTAAAAAATGCTGAAAAACTCAAAATGACCTCTAGATGGAAAAGATATTCCCTCCTTTACTCAAAATCACACAGTATATGATTTGAATTGAAACTTGCTTCTTGGATTTGATCCATTCACCTCCTGTGGCACCCCCAGAAAATTTTAATAGGGGTGGCCAGATGAGGCCACAGTAAATCTTGGGGTGGCACACCAGAATAAAGAAAACAATTAAGGGTTTGCAATATCAACAAAAAAATTACATCTCTGTGATTTTTATCGATAACTTTAAATAGACAATATTTTGCCAAGTGTGTTATTGTGCTGATATCTTATTTCTCATTGTGCTGACAGCTGAATCCTGATTTTTTTCTATTTTAACCTTTACGCCATTGTTTTTTTGTTTTTGTTTTCTGGGTTGGACTCCCAATCGAAGGGTTGTGAGTTCTAGTCTCGGGCCGGACGGAATTGTGGGTGGGGTTAGTGCGTGTGTGTGTGTGTGTGTGTGTGTGTGTGTGTGTGTGTGTGTGTGTGTGTGTGTGTGTTTGTTCGTTCACTGCACTGTGTGTGTGTGCATTTCGGATGGGTTAAATGCAGAGCACAAATTCTGAGTATGGGTCGCCATACTTGGCTGAATGTCACTTCACTTTCACTTTCACTTACCAAGCAAATGCAATCAGTATCAACAAAGATCTTTGCAATGCAGAGAAAACAGAAGTTAATTTAGATGTTCACTGTTTAATGCAGCTCTGTGGGGTATGGAATACTTTAGCCTGCAGTTATAAATGAATAAATAATGTAATTTATATATATATATATATATATATATATATATATATATATATATACATACATATATATATATATATAAATTAAAGGTTCCTTAAATGTGAAATTAAAATTGCCAGTAGGTGGCAGTGAGTCACTGTTAATAAGTGAGTCATTGAAACACTTGAACGTCATTTAAATGTTGATTCATTCAGGAACGAAACCAAGATCACATTTGTAATTATGCTGCCTTTTGGAGAAATACGTAACTCTTTGTGTGATAGTAACTATATGAAACTATACAAATTATATAGCTCTATACATTTTCTGTACCATATCTTGAAAAATGCAAAGTTTCCAGTGACAGAACGCACTATAAATGCATATGCGAACTAGTCTGGAGCATCACGTGGTATGCGCGTGCTCTGTGTTTTGTTTGGACATTGGAGGGTGAGGGGGCAGCTACTCTGGGTACTCGGCACTCTTTTTTGGTGCTACAGCTGGTGCAGCATTTATTATAAATAATAAATATATAATTATTATTATATATATTTTTTTTTTCACTTCTTAAACTAATGTGAATTTACATTCTGCATGAATAGTACCCACTGCAAATCATCCAAGGGGCTGGCCAGAGTTTATACAGGGGTGGCTGTGGCCACTGGGGGCGCCCCTGTTCACATCTCAAGGATTTGAAAAAACACAAATGCATCAGAATCCTTACAATGGAAACGCTGTTGTCGCAATCACTGTAAATGTCAACACTGCACTTCAGCCACAGAAAATGTCATGTCAGTGAGCTAAAGTGACACTAAAGGGGAAAAAATCATCATCAAAGGTCAAATTTATCATTATGGAGAGTTCCCCTCTACAAAATTTGGCTACATACAGTTTTACTTTTACTATGCTCTACAATACATCATCGTTCAAATGTAGGCTGCTATTGTTATGAGCGGAACAATTCTAACCCGCCATTACTGAGCGTTGTGTGGTTTTGGCTAAAAGGGATACAGCCTAAACTGGAAGCTAACAATAAACTACATTTTCTACCTATTAGATTGTGTTTTATTAACATCCACACCTACCCCAACCCTTAATCCTAAACATACACTTTACCATAATGGAAAAATAGTCATTATTGTTGTACAGTGTGACAAAAATTACGCTGTATTGATGTGTGTAAGAACAATAGCCCTGTATGTATCCATTCTAGCCTTAACTGCGGATTCACCAAGTATGGTTGAATCTCTCGATAACATATGTAAATCACATTTAACTCCAAAATAAAATATAAATAAACAAGTTATATTTAGCAAAAGTATATGAAGCATATTTTTAAGCCATCAAGATTTACAACATATTGACAATATGGGGAAAAGAAGTAGCCTAATTTAATATTTTTATTATAATTTTATAGTTCTAATTTTATGTATGTATATATGTGTGCATTTTTGTTTATTTATTTTCATTTAAATATAGTGCCTCTACAGTGGGATCAAATTTGATGTGGAAACATAGTCATCTCTTATAAACTTCCATTTCAATTGTTGGTCCCAGTGGTGTTTGGCAGCTCGGAAGGCTGATATGAAACCAGAGACCCTCTCCCCCTCTCTCCCCTCTTATCTGACCAGCCCACTCCATGTTCACAAAGATTCTTCCAGACCCTTTTTTGAGAACATTCTGGATATTTTAAGGAAATATTGACATTTTATTTTAAGCAATATATAATTTTTGTATGTTTTTGTTGTTGTTGTTATTGTTGTTGCAATTAAATAACAATAATAATAATAACTTGTTGAGAGCAAAATAATGTGACCGTGGTCAATGAAAACCAAAATCATCAACCCACTGATGGCTGGATTCAAAATGATAGCAACTCATAATGCAAGTCAGTAGTGTGTAGCCTCTGTGTGCCTGTATACTCTCTGGATTACATCTAGGCATGCTCCTGATGAGATGGTGGATGGTGTCCTGGGGGATCTCCTGCCAGACCTGGATCAGGGCATCAGTGAGCTCCTGGACAGACTGTGGTGCTACCTGGCAGGTTCAGATGCTCTGATACATAACTTGGTTTCAGGTCTGTGGATTGTGATGGCATCGGTGCCTTCATATTAAGCTGGGCATTGTAATACACCAGGACGAACCCAGGGCCCACTGCACCATCTTAAGATCGGACGATGGTCTAACAGCATGTGAAGGTCTGTGCAACCCTCCAAGGATATTCATCCCCATGTCATCGCTGACCCACTGCCAAAACGGTTATGCTAGAGAACAGGCTCCGGTGGCGGACCGGCCAGTTCTGTCAAATGCCAATCGACCTGCACGGTGAGGGGCTTTGAGCACGGGTTCCACTACAGAACCTAGGGCCCTCAAGCCACCCTCATGGAATCTGTTTCTGAGAGTCACGCGAAGGTCATTTGGCAGGGCATCTCCTCACAAAAAGGAGCAGATATGCTTCTTTTCTTCAGGGTTGTTGTGTTTCTACACACCTGCCCAGTTCCCATAGTGTAATGGGCCATCTCCTGGTATCTCCTCTGTGTTTTTGAGACACCAAACTTAGTTTGGCAACACATATGAATGTGCCATCCTGGAGGACCCGGACGACCTGTGCAATCGAATTGACTGTTCACAAAGACCCGCCCACCCTTAGTTACTGCTGCTATCCCACACTATCACACTACATGCAGTGAAAAGTACATTGCAGAGAAAAGAGTAACCTGACAATGTGCCGACAGACAACACTAATAAAACACAATCTAATCCACATTTTTCTGAATGCGGAAGTCTTGCCCGACTGGAACAGTGCTTCACATTTCCGGACTCTAATGTCTTTACACATTTACATTTTTTTGTACTGTTCTGTTGCGGTCTCTGGTGTGTTTGCACATTTACATTTTGTGTACAGTTTCTATACACATTTACATTTCCCGAGCTGACAATGTAATGTGAAAACTATGGAAATGGTTTTAAAAAGCACATGGTGCCGTAGTTTCAACACTTTACAGTGTTGCAATGACTGTCTTTTTGCAGTAAAGGACCTGTTTTAGTTGAATGAGTGGGAAGATGGCATGAAGCACATTGAAAACAGATGAGGTTATTATGCACATTTCAATATACAGCTTCCGATCAGGGCGAAGTTCACAGGATTTTGTCCACAGAATGGTAAGAGCACATTTTAAAATATTATTTTAGTATTTCACACCCAGTATTTTAAGTGCTGCATGCCATGTTGCCAGACATGGACTGGTATGCAAAACAAGTACTTTATAGGAATTCCTTTAACCATATTTTCATATTTCTGTTACTGTGGCAGCCAACAACAGCATAGAATAGCACTGCACACATTCTTATATTAAGTTATATTGAAAAAGTTTCAAATCAGCCAGTCTTTTTTACCCTGTTTTAACATGAATTTCTGTTGAAACCAGTCGTAGCTGTCGGACAAGACAGTGGATAGCAGCGACAGCACATAATATACGCATTCTGATTGGTCAGATTCCCTTTCAATCAAACTCTCTGCAAACGTTCAATTTGGTTGCATGTTTTGCCTTATGCTACAAGTAGTCACAAAGACAAAACACAAAACTACAGACATAGCATAGCAACTAAAAATCCTTGCAGAATATCTTCACAGCAACACACTTCGTTGAGATGCCAGCAAGAAACAACTAATGCAAACTTGACAGTATCTCACCAGTTCAGCATTTTAAGCAGCTGGAGCGAGCTAACTGCTAAAAGAGTGTCAACTTTTCAGTGGGCGGATGTATTTGGAACTCTTCTTTTCAAGGGTCAACCCAGTAGTGCTCACATGGTCGAAGTCTCACTGTGCTCTGTGGATGCTGTCAGTGGAGATATCCACCCCATTCTATCACTCCGTGAGGGTGTGCTAGTCTGACAGATGTTGCAGACTGCTTCACCCACTGATGATGAACGTGGTGTTAGCCGTGAACCTACACAAAGCCATTATTGCTCACAATCTCAGCCAGTGAGCCTTACTGCCTATAACATTACCCAAGACGTCTGGTGTTTGTATAGCTGTATTGCCCTAAACCATTCTATAATATCATTACATTGTACTTTATGATAGAAGTATTAAACAAATATGGCCTCATGGACTCCAGAGAGATGTCTTATTCATTAAGACTACAGATGCGATTTAAATTATTAATGTCATGAACAGAGGTTGTCACAATGTTAAGGTACTATTTAGAAAAAGTTGTCTGAGACTGCCCTGGATCATTTTAGAATTGTGGATTTTGGTTCTGTTTTAAAGTTTGCGGTCAGTATTAAGGTTAGGATTTTATGTTACTGAACAGTTTTATTTTTAAATACATTCCTTTTGACCAATATAATTAAAAGCAGTTGAATTGTTTTCAACATTTAGATCAGAAATTCTTGTAACATTATAAATATATTTACTGACATTTTGAATGCTATTACTCAATTTGATAAGGGAGCTTCCAGGCTGACATTGAAAACAGCACTTGTGCCACACACGCAAAACACACGAGGAAGACCTCTGAAATGTGTTTGGCTTGTTTTTAACATAAGTAAGGCCTCATCATTTCCCTTGCTCCATTTCCCGATGATATTAGGCAGTGAGATCTCCCCCACTAGCCCTTGTCAATGACAATCACTCAGTGTTTGTCAGACCTCATTAGTCATGATCTAACAAACTGGTAATCAAAAGGTGCAAATGCGTAGCCCACATCTTTGTTGCGCTCCAGTGGAAAATGCCGGGTGAAAGACACCACAGAGGATCCTGTCTCACACCGCTGTGCCCATCGTGAGCTGAACGCTATCAGTGGCAGCTCTGAGAGGTTGGGGTGGTGATTTCTCTGTGCTAGTTTTCAGTCGTGCCTAGTGCATTATTGATCCCCCATTGGTTTAATCAGTAGCCTTGTCACATTGCTACAAAGAAACCCTGAAAACCTGGCTAAGATGAAAGCAATTTACTTTGACATCAAGAAGATTGCAGGCTAATGCTACATTTATTCCTGCTTCTGTTTGTAATGGTTCAGCTTCTGTTTGTAATGGTTCAGTTTTTTTTTAGAAGGGTGTGATCAAAACAATTTCAAGACAGGTGCAAATGAAAGGTTTAGATTTGAACTATTTTGTCACATATTATTTGCATTTCCAGCCAAGTTACCGGTTTAAAAAATAATAATAATAATAAAAAAAAGAAATATATATATATATATATATATATATATATATATATATATATATATATATATATATATATATATATATATACAACACACCAAATTACATTGGCAGCTCTGTTCTGGATGTATTTTGAGTGCCGATTGTTGAAAATGTAATCTGAAATTATGAAACATTCAAAATGAAATCAAATTGTACTATTAAATATCATTGAGAATGTTTACATGGACAATGATATTCCAATTTTAACACAATCAAGACAATACTATGATTAGGAATCTACCATGTAAACATATTTTTGATTACCTTAATCCGGTTTAAGTCATATTTGAAGTAAACAGAAATCAAATTAAGACATGTGGAGTAGGCCTATTCCTAGTTGCATTATTAAAGTCCAGTGTAGACATGTACACACCTTAATCACATTATTACCCTCGTGTAGGACTTTTAAAAGTATTTTGCGATACATATACGGCAGTGGTTAATCGTTTGACGACAAACGATAGAGCATGGCTTTAACAATGCCTTCAAACTGCACTATAAGCTTTTGTAAAATTAAAAATGGATCAACCAAAACTATACATTGCATCATAATGAAGTCAAACTGTATATGTGGATTTCTGGGTTGAACGTTGGATGGCGTAGAGTGGTGATGTAATGATGTGTCCCATTATAATCAATCTATGTACTATAACATGTAAAATGGGAACATGAAAGGAATATTCTAAAAGCAGCTCATGTAAACACATTAATCTTAATAGTGTCTTGTTCAGAATAGGATAAGTAATTAGATTACTGATGTCCATGTAAACATAGTAATTGTGATATACATAGATGCTTATGTTTGACCTTTAAGACACATTTTGGCTTTTTTGGGTCTTTACGTTAAGCTTTATAATATTGATTATAACATATGCATTTTAAGGAAAAATATAGTCCATACGTTCATTCATTCATTCATTCATTCATTCAGTCACTTATTTTGGTGGATTTGGGGGTTACATATCACTCAAGTGTTTAATTGTGAGATTTATCGCAAAATTAAAAGGATGACATAAAAAATTGTTGACTCCTAGTAATGTTCAGGAAACATTACCTCCTCTTGTGTTATATCTCCTCATTAGTTTACATGCTCTCCATCTATCTTAAATGAAGGTCCCTATGTTTCCCATTATGACTTTCAATGCACTGATACTGCATTTATAAATAAATTAAATTATCATTGGGTCTGTTGAGGATTAAATATAGTCATCAAATTAACCGTTCTAGTTCTGTGATAATGAAGCAGTGGCTGTGCTAGAACCACCTCATGACTAGCCAATGACATTTTGTTATAGAACGTTGGTTGAAATAGAATGAAATAAAATAAAATAAAATGTGCTGCTATTACCATTTAGATTGTGCGGTCAGCCCACAGGCAGGATACATGTACAAATAAATAATTGAATTTGCACACCCTTGTAGAAAGCCCGGCCTCTGTGGAGATATTCATTTTTTCCAATCCCCATTTTCACATTGGCTTATTGTCGTGTTTTCAAGGGCACTGGTCTAGTCCTGCAGGCACCATAAATAATGAGTCAATGGTTAGACTAAAGATGACTCCATTCCACATTTCCCCATCATGCAAGTCAAATGAAAATAGTGTTCCCATCAAATTAATGTGATTCTCACCAAATGGGTACCGGGTTTTTGCAGATGCTTTGTGCTGGTTACCCGAATTTACAGTGTTCCCACTAGACACGATGTGATAAGATTCCAGCAAAAAGAAACTGATGCAACACAGTTGATGGGACAAGATCAATCAAAATTCACAGACAATCAGAAGAGTGTGTGGGCCATAAATACACAGATTTCACATTCTTTCCACAAAGGCATTACACTTTCAAAGAAATGGATAACTACATAATCTAATTCCGAAATACTAAAACATTCTAACATTATTAAAAGCACATATTGAGAGACAGATGTCATGTTTGTAGTGGGATACAGTTTTTTATTTGCATTTTTTTTTTTTTTTTATCTGTATTTAGACAACATACAACTAAATGGAATTGTGTTACATACACCCAAAATATATATTTTTGCTGCCTGTCGAAAAAAAAAAAGTTTAAGCCCTACAGACTGAAATAGTTACTGCAAGAGACAAATTATTGTTAAATTTGACCTTCTGACTGACATATTCTATAAGACCAAGTGTGCAGAATATTTACAGGTGAGCTGACACTGCATTTTCAAAAATAAATAAATAAAAACACAACAAATAAATTAAACCGAGAGAAAGCATGAGAGCACGCGGGAGATCTGCCTTTAGAACATGTCTCTGAGCATGAGTATGAGTGTGTCTTCCAGCTTCCTATGCTATCATTAATAACAGTCCCCTGCGAAGCCATTTATTGCACATCCCATTCATCATTGTCCTCTCAAAAAAATAATACTGTGTCCTCCAGAGATTTCTGGCTCACTGGGGGATTTAGACGTCTGTGTGGTTTGCCCTTTGGTTATTCCTGAATTTCCTCATGCAGGTTCCTGGGGGGATATGAGGTAGGGGGGGGGCAGACCATGAGTTCAACTACAATAATAATGCAAGATACTTAATACTGTATAAGCGATGTTGTATTCCCTTATGACACTAAAGCAATGAGGCTTTGTATAATAATTACATTTCTCTGTTTGAGCATCCCAACCATCTCGCCACAGCAGTATTGGCTCAACCAATGCAGTGAATTTTACTGTTATTTTTTACTAAAAAAATAAAATAAATAAATAATAATTATATATATATTGTTTTGGAGAGAATGCTGAAATCAGTACTTAATTAAACAGTAAATTTTGCTTTATTTACATTGCCAAATGAATTTTGAATTGCTGTTGCCATAGTAAACAATAATAAAAATATTTTATCAGTCAAATCAATCTACATTTGATGTTTAATTAATTTATTTATTTATTTATTTATTCTTTTTTTTTTTTGCCTCAAGGCCCAAGTTTTGACTTCATTTTCCTATTGTTTCATACTTGCTGAAGGTAATGGCTGAAAATTTGTTTGAATAATAGCATTCAGTCATTGACCATTTGTGGCATATGCAAGGTTGGGATATACTGTACAAAGATAGGTTTAAAGCAATACAAATACATTTTACATCTGAACAACTTCTTGCTGCTTAGGAAAATAAAAATCAATAACCAGACATTTTAGAAAACCAAGCAAGAGCATGTTCTGGAAAAAGAGGACATACAGTTACCCTAATATAATTAAAAGATTTACTGTGTTTCTGTCTAAAGAGTGAGATCTGTTTCTCATTCTTTTTGGCATCATCCAGGACACAAATTTTGTTTGACATAATGTATGAGAATGTTGTTTGACAGTATAACAATAAAAGAGACTGGCAAATAAACTATGAGCTACTTGTAACCAGCACTTATGGCTTTTCTGCTTCCTTAGCTCACAGGGATGCTGATGTTAAGAACAGCACAAAATACATCAGCACATCCCCAGCTCTGTCTCATTGCTGTCTTGTGCACCTCATGAGTTCAGCACCACAGCCAAATGCCAGTGTGCATGCAGAGGACAGATTTCCAGCTTTCTCCCAGAACTCTACACACTGCCAAGCATTCTTCACCTAGTCACTTGGCATTGTGCTGAAGCTCATGCCATTACTATATAATATGACTTTGCCAACAGAAACAACGGTTCTACAATACCTTTAGAATTTGGTGTTATAATTTACAGAAAGATTTCTATAAACAGGTGTAGCAGCATTTTTGCAGAAATTTTTTTTGGATGAAAAGGATGAAAATATAGAACTAAAGCTGGCTTGAATTTTAAGTCGAAACAATATTTGATCAAACAGGATGTGAGACAGCCCAACTACTACAACAAAACATAACAGAATTAGTCTAGTACATTACTAATACTCATGTCTGTGTTGTGGTTTTCCCACCAAACATCACTATCACCTCCTGGCATTAAGCAATTGGTTTTTCGTAGTTAAAGGGATAGTTCACTTTGAAATAAAATTTTGGTATGTTTTAGCTTACCTCAAGGGCATCCAAGATGTAGGTGTCTTTGTTTCCGCAGTGGTTAAAATTTTTATACTTTTAGGTCAAACCATTTTTGTCTGTCAGTCATATAATGCAGGTCTATGTTCACTACGACAAAGAGCATGCACAGAGAAGTCAAAATTAAACAATTCCCCATCGTGAGTACACATTGATGTTCTAAGACACGAAACGAGCAGTGAGAAAACGAACATTATTTATATTGTTTTTACCTCTTTTACACAACTATGTCCAAGTGATCTGAGGGCGCGTGCGTTTCCTGGTGTGTGACGTGTGCGCACGTTCTGGCTTAATCTGCGCAAGCGCTGGAAAGTGCCGGAAGTGATCTCTCATGTGTGTGTACGTCACTTATTGTTTACACAGAACAGAGTTTGTATGTAAGACAGCTAATAGTAATGGTACTAATTTGTGCTTATCCGGGATGTTTAAATCAACGTAAAAGAAAACAATTACGTATGCTCGTGCAAACTCATCTGAGAGTGGTGAGTTTTCACGCATTCCCAATTTATGAGCCTACTTTCTTGAAGTTATGGTTGAATGCTCTTCGGCTTGATATCAACACACCCATACACTTACTTACTAAAGACATGGTTCACATACCTCAATTGGATGCGAAAACACCAAAGGCACAGATGAAGATGTCAGTACTATGAGATCCATTCCTTGGTTTGTAAAATCATCCAGGGGAAAAATGATCGCAGCATACCCTCCACAACTTTAGTAAGTTTAAGCAAACATAATTGTTTTCTTTCATGTCAGTTTAAACATCCCGGATAAACGCAACTCAGTACCATTTCTATTAGCCGTCTTACCTACAATCTCTGTTCTGTGTAAACAATGAGTGATGTACACCCACGAGAGATCACTTCCAGCGCTTTCCAGTGCTTGCGCAGACAAATACAGAACACGCAAAAACGTCACACACCAGGAAGCGCGTGCGCCCTTAGATCACTTGGACATGGTTGTGTACAAGAGGTAAAAACAATATAAATACTGTTTGTTTTCTCAAACAAACCGCTTGTTTAGTGTCTTAGGCCATCAATGTGTACTTACGATGGGGAATTGTTTAATTTTGACTTCTGCATGCTCTTTGACGTAGCGACCATATACCTGCATTATATGACAAGACAAGAACGGTTTAACCTAAAAGTATCAAAATTTAAACTACTGTGGATATATCTATACCTATATCTTGGATGCCCTGATATATATATATATATATATATATATATATATATATATATATATATATATATATATATATATATATATATATATATATATACAGTATTGTTCAAAATAATAGCAGTACAATGTGACTAACCAGAATAATCAAGGTTTTTAGTATATTTTTTATTGCTACGTGGCAAACAAGTTACCAGTAGGTTCAGTAGATTGTCAGAAAACAAACAAGACCCAGCATTCATGATATGCACGCTCTTAAGGCTGTGCAATTGGGCAATTAGTTGAAAGGGGTGTGTTCAAAAAAATAGCAGTGTCTACCTTTGACTGTACAAACTCAAAACTATTTTGTACAAACATTTTTTTAGCAATCCTGTGAATCACTAAACTAATATTTAGTTGTATGACCACAGTTTTTTAAAACTGCTTGACATCTGTGTGGCATGGAGTCAACCAACTTGTGGCACCTCTCAGCTGTTATTCCACTCCATGATTCTTTAACAACATTCCACAATTCATTCACATTTCTTGGTTTTGCTTCAGAAACAGCATTTTTGATATCACCCCACAAGTTCTCAATTGGATTAAGGTCTGGAGATTGGGCTGGCCACTCCATAACATTAATTTTGTTGGTTTGGAACCAAGACTTTGCCCGTTTACTAGTGTGTTTTGGGTCATTGTCTTGTTGAAACAACCATTTCAAGGGCATGTCCTCTTCAGCATAGGGCAACATGACCTCTTCAAGTATTTTAACATATGCAAACTGATCCATGATCCCTGGTATGCGATAAATAGGCCCAACACCATAGTAGGAGAAACATGCCCATATCATGATGCTTGCACCTCCATGCTTCACTGTCTTCACTGTGTACTGTGGCTTGAATTCAGAGTTTGGGGGTCGTCTCACAAACTGCCTGTGGCCCTTGGACCCAAAAAGAACAATTTTACTCTCATCAGTCCACAAAATGTTCCTCCATTTCTCTTTAGGCCAGTTGATGTGTTCTTTGGCAAATTGTAACCTCTTCTGCACATGCCTTTTTTTTAACAGAGGGACTTTGCGGGGGATTCTTGAAAATAGATTAGCTTCACACAGACGTCTTCTAACTGTCACAGTACTTACAGGTAACTCCAGACTGTCTTCGATCATCCTGGAGGTGATCATTGGCTGAGCCTTTGCCATTCTGGTTATTCTTCTATCCATTTTGATGGTTGTCTTCCGTTTTCTTCCACGTCTCTCTGGTTTTGCTCTCCATTTTAAGGCATTGGAGATCATTTTAGCTGAACAGCCTATCATTTTTTGCACCTCTTTATAGGTTTTCCCCTCTCTAATCAACTTTTTAATCAAAGTACGCTGTTCTTCTGAACAATGTCTTGAACGACCCATTTTCCTCAGCTTTCAAATGCATGTTCAACAAGTGTTGGCTTCATCCTTAAATAGGGGCCACCTGATTCACACCTGTTTCTTCACAAAATTGATGACTTCAGTGATTGAATGCCACACTGCTATTTTTTTGAACACACCCCTTTCAACTAATTCAACTAATTGCCCAATTGCACAGCCTTAAGAGCGTGCATATCATGAATGCTGGGTCTCGTTTGTTTTCTGAGAATCTACTGAACCTACTGGTAACTTGTTTGCCACGTAGCAATAAAAAAATATACGAAAAACCTTGATTATTCTGGTTAGTCACATTGTACTGCTATTATTTTGAACAATACTGTATATATATATATATATATATATATATATATATATATATATATATATATATATATGAGTTTCATTTTTTCTAAACACTGTTCCAAATTTAACCAACTTGTTGTAAATAAATGTAAATTTTTTTGCTAAAAGTTGATTACATTCAATCCCCCCCCCCCAGTATTCCCTGAGTAAAGTCTCTAAAATAATGCATAGACATAATATTATTGTGGAGAACAAAAGCATTAAATAGACATTAACAAAAGTTGATTCAGATGTAACGTTTATTTGCATATCATTGACATAAGCCTACACTTTAAAAAAATAAATAGTCAAAATAAGGCATAATAAATACATATAATATGTTCTCACAATTCTAAAAGTCACAATTGTGTTTTGTTTTTCTTCTTATTATTATGTTTTATTTAGTGGTGGAAAACGCCTTCTATTGCCATTTCAAATTACGCATTTCAGTGTGTTGTATTTTAGGTATAGAGAAAAGATCTGTAAACTTAACGATGTCTTCAAATTACCAGTATACTGCTTTTCTACATAGTACATGACTTACAGTATACAGCAGTCCATTGAGTAATTGAGTTTATCACTCTTTCCAATGCAATATCTATGGGCGTTCCACACAAGGCAGGTTTTTTTTTTTTTTCTCGATCATCTATTTTTACAGTCTAGACAGCCATGTTTGGCCGTGGTGTCATAATGTATATTGCTGTTTTTCAGCATCTCACAACATGAGTGCACAAAATGTTTTTATGTTTCCAAAATATTGCTCAATCATATTTATAAGAATTTTCTAAGAGTTCAAAACAATTTGCTGAACTGAAACAGAGATAAGATCGTAGCTAAACAGAAAAGAGGAATTGCTACACTGAGGTTACACATTTATAGGAAACTCTTATTTAGTCTTATTTAACTATATGTTATATGTTACATTCAGAGGCTGGATATGAAGTTTTGCACTGCATAGAATAAGTTCATGCCCCATAATAATCAAAGAGCTGCCCTCTGAGACCAACAAATTATTCCTAGATAAAGAAGCCGCCACTTATTAATTAGAAGACACATAACAAGAGACAATAACTGTGCGTGTCTAATGTGGCTCACCTAATTATTGGCATAGTCTCAAAACCCTAGAGACGTCTAGATGCTCAGATTTTTAACTGAGGCGCAACCTTGCACAATTAGCCCATTGTCTCTAACAACGAAGCACAGCATTCTGGGTCCTGTCTTGTTTCAGCTGTACCGTGAGTACCCCAAAGAGATTTCATTTATCTCTGCATGCACTAAGGCCATTGGGTAATTGAGAGTTTAAGATTGATTACTGGGAGCAGATAATGACTGACTGTTTGCAGGTTGGGTTTAAGTTGCAAAACAGGTTTGGTTGCTCATGAATATTAAACATTCCTTTAGGTACGAACACCCTAGCTCTTGCAAAGAGTAATGGTAACTTCGTTCCAAGGCATAGGCCAGTTTCTGTGTTGAAATATTCTAAATAATTTTCACTTTCAGAAATAAGAGTGATACGATCAGTCTACGTCCAACCACTCTATGTATGATAAATCATTAATTAAACCACAATGATTAATTGCAAATTTCCCATTAGTTACAGGGAGAAATAAATGGGCGGCTTATCGAGGGTTATTATGATTATCAATCCTATGACATTTACCATAACAACAGAATTGCTTCCATGTTTCAGTGATTACTTTTGTTAATTGGATATTCAAAAGTGGAAATGATGGTCGACTACACGCCAGCTGAACACACTCCTTTTGCACTCCGCCCTGGGGTAAGAGTTAAGGTCAGTGGAAAGAAGTGTGTTTTGGGTTACATTCCTGGTACAGAGCAATGCACTGATCCTAAAAGATAAAAAAAAAAAAAAGACTGAACAATTTGTAACCCAGGCTCATTAAAAATGTGAGCTTGTGGTGACATTTCTGCAACATCAATGATATGTACATTATTGAATGTTTCGCAGCAGTTTCAAAGTGAAATGTGTAGTGAGTGGCACTAAAATGTGTGTTCAATATGTGAACAATACATTGCTTCAGGTATTTTGTTACAGAGGAGGTTCCCGTAACGCCTCCTCCTCACCACCAGAAGGAACTGTCCCCTGAATATTAACAAACTCTGATTCGGACTCCATTTCCCATCACCCCCTCATACCTGGGACTGATCACCCTGCACTCAGAACTCCTTTGATTCTACGTCATTCATTAATTCACTCAAACATACCATCATCCTCGGATTACCATGGTTGCAGACACACACAATCCACTCATCTCTTGGAGGGAAGGACAAATCACTCAATGGGGCACCACGTGTCAAGAACGTTGCCTGTCAAGAACGTTGTCTGTCAAGAGTTACGCGAACCTCCATTAATGCCTTTCTCTCTTCAGCTCCTGACACTAATACTTCACATCTGGCCCCAACATACTCGTAGACCTTTGTAATAATAAAAACTACGGGAAGAAGGAGGCGGGAACCGGCAGACAATCAAACAGAAACTTTAATTACAAAAATAAACACAAAACAGCGCATCAGTCCCTCACAGACGACTGATGCGCATAAATAAAAAGCAAACATAAAATAAAGCCCAGGCCTGGTCCTCTCTTGTCCTTCACTGTCGTCGCTCCAGTTTTATATCCTTCCATCTCCTCCATAGGCCTCGAGACCGGTGGGTCGAACAGGTGTAGCTCATCTCCAATCACTTCACCGGCCTCGCTCCTCCCACATCCCTCGGCCCCGCCCCACTCGTCACATACCTCCATCGCCCCTCGCAGGCCGGGGGACCCTAGAGACTGCGCTCTACTCCCCTCACTCCGGGGGGGACCGCTCGCAGGGACCTGCGGGAACCTGGGAGTAGGACAGACGAGGCGAGAGAAAAGGAGATGGAAGGATGAGGAACGACAGAGACTAGAGAGGGGAGAGAGGAGAAAAAAAAATTCCGGTTCCCAGAGGCACTGCTGCTCGGCCCTCCTACAGCTGGGTGATCTCCTCCGCGGTGCCTGGTGGTGGCACTGGACGGCCCTCGGCGGACGGCACGACACTCCTCCGCCGCCTGGTGGACGGTGACGGCTCCTCCGGTTTTGGGCAGCCGGCAGGAGTCCCCCGTTCCCTGCTCCTCCAGATACCTTCACGGAGGCAGCAGGCTCCGGCCCCCCCTGGCGACTCCTCCGCTCCCTCACGGACGGCAGCCGCTCCTCCACATTGCGAGCGTGCGGGCAACTCACTCCAGCCCACCGCCTTGACAACCATGGCGGCACACTCCTCGCCTGCTCGATGGAAGAAGGAGGCGGGAACTGGTGGACAATCAAAATTAAACTTTAATAATCACAAAATAAACACAAAATGTGCGCAAATAAAAAGCAAACATAAAATAAAGCCCAGGCCTGGTCCTCTCATGTCCTTCACTGTCGTCGCTCCAGTTTTATATCCGTCCATCTCCTCCGTGGGCCTCGAGACCGGTGGGTCGAACAGGTGTAGACAATCTCCAATCACTCCACCAGCCTCGCTCCTCCCACGTCCCTCGGCCCCGCCCCACTCGTCACAACCTTGCCGACGCCTTCAGTAAGAAGAAAGCATCACATCTTCCCACGCATCGCTCTATCGACTGCGTCATCGATCTGATGCCCTGCACCACTCCTTGTAAAGGGCGGATATTTACATTACATTTACATTTATTCATTTAGCAGACGCTTTTATCCAAAGCGACTTACAGATGAGGACAGTGGAAGCAATCAAAAACAACAAAAAGAGCAATGATATAAGTGCTATAACAAGTCTCAGTTAGGGTAACAACGTACATGTAGCATGGTATTTTAAAGGGGGGGGTGAAATGCTATTTCATGCATACTGAGTTTTTTACACTGTTAAAGAGTTGGATTCCCATGCTAAACATGGACAAAGTTTAAAAAATTAAGTTGTACGTTTGAAGGAGTATTTAAAAAAAAAACCTCTTCCGGTTTGTCACAAGTTTCGGAAAGTTTTTTTCGAGTATGGCTCTGTGTGACGTTAGATGGAGCGGAATTTCCTTATATGGGTCCTAAGTGCGCGCTCTTCTGCCGTATAGCACAGCACTGAGAGGCTGAGCACAGCCTGATCAGAGCGAGAGCGTCGCGAAAAGTCACAAAAGAAGTGTATTTTTGGTTGCCAGGGCAAGACAACCCTGCACAGATTACCAAAAGAGAAACAGCATTAAGGGACCAGTGGATGGAGTTTATATTTACAGAGCATCAACGGAGTTGTGCAAGTGTTTTGTTCCCTGCATTTCGGATTGCACATCGTTTATTTCTGAAGGACGATGCAATCCCAACGAAAAAGGGTCACGATCGTGTTGGAACCGCAGGCGTTGAGTAAAACTGCTTCAAATATCTCTGTGTTGTTAACTTAGCTTTCAGCACGTAAGCACATCAAGTAAACAACATGCGATGTTGTCATCAAACTGCACTTTCCACATGTACAGCTTAAAAAAATAAAAAAGACGACATAAAGTGGAACTTAGTCATTTTCCAAAACCGCTAAGCAAATATATACAGTTTCAGTACATACAGTACCACATAGCATACCGCCTTTGCTGATGCTGCTCTTGTTAAATTTCAGCCTCTGGATCTGTGTCACAGCTTCCACATGCTCTCAACGCGAAAGCCTACTCGCGCTCGTGATTCTTTAGCTCCGCCCACACGTCACGCCTCTAGGCGCTCGTGTTTTTGCGGGAAAAATCGGTACAGACTATCTTTCTCTTATAAATATAATAAAAATAAAGACTTTTTGGAGTTATGAAGGATGCAGTACTACTCTATAGGTACTCAAGATTAACAGGATATTGAGTGAAAATGAGCATTTCACCCCCCCCCCCCCTTTAAATAATATAATTAATAAAAAGAAAACGGATAGAATAAAAAAAAAGAATAGAGCAAGCTAGTATTGGAGATCTTTACACACACACACACACACACACACACACACACACATACAATTGCATAATAAATGAAAATAAAATAGAATACAAAATATTAGAAAGGTAGTTAGATTTTTTTAAAGAATAGAATTAGAATAGTGAGTGTTAAAGTTAGAAGATGGTTATTGAAGATGGCTAAGGACTTCGGATTGAGTTGGGGAGGTCATTCCACCAGGAGAGAACATTTAATTTAAAAGTCCGTAAAAGTGACTTTGTGCTTCTCTGGGATGGCACAATCAAGCAGATATTACCATTATCTCAACCGGAATCAGAAGCCAAGAAGCATTACATTGACGAAGAACTCTCTGAGGGATTCATTCAGCCATCCACAAGATGGATGGAGGGTTATGGCCATTCATTGATTACCGGGGCCTCAGTGGTATCACCATTAAATTCCGTTATCCATTGCCGCTAGTTCCAGCCACACTAGAACAGCTTCGCTTCGCCAAATACTACACCAAGTTGGATTTACGTAATGCTTACAACCTGATTCACATCCGCAAGGGAGACGAATGGATGATGACTTTCTCCACCACTAGTGGACACTACTAGTGCTTGGTTATGCCTTTCGGCCTAGCAAACACTCCATCAGTTTTTCAGTCCTTCATGAATGAAATATTCCAGGACAGATGGGTAGTCGTATACATAGACAACATCCTTATCTATTCAAGTTATCTGGAGGAACTCGTCCACCATGTGAGGTCAGTGCTGAAACGCCTTATCCTGTATCAACTCTATGCCAAGGCTGAGAAATATGAGTTCCATCAAACCAGCACTTCTTTCCTCTGGTACATTATCAGTCAGGAGGGAGTAGCCATGGATGAGAAAAAAGTCAAGGCAGTGTGGGATTGGCCACACCCTCAGACAGTGAATGCGTTACAACATTTCCTGGGGTTTACAAACTTATACAGATGATTTATTAGGAACTTCAGTTCAGTCGCTGCCCCACTGACCGCAATGACTAAACGACACACATACAGTCAGTTAGTCCCCAAAGTCTCGCGTAGCCTTCAACGAACTAAAGACTCGGTTCACCACTGCCCAGATCCTTCGACATCTACACCCAAAACACCCTTTCATTGTGGAGGTTGATGCTTTTAACACGGGGTAGGCATTATACTGTCTCAACGCCATGATTGAGGGGGGAACCAGGCCACAGACCCCCCTGCATATCCTGGATGACGGCAAGGAGGCATATCAAGTGCACTAGTTACTTGATTGAAGACGCAGGGGCGACAACCCTTCAGTATTTGGTCGATTGGGAAGGGTACGGCCCGGATGAACGATCCTGAGTCAGCTTTAAGGATCCTTGGCCCCACTCTCATGGAAGAGTTTCATAGGTCGCATCCGGAGAAGCCGGCTCTCCGACCTCGTTGAAGACCCTGGCATCAGGAGCCACATGGAGCAGGGGGGCTCTGTTACAGAGGAGGTTCCTGTACCACCTTCTCATCACCAGCAGAGGGAACTGTCCCCTGAATATTATCGAACTCTGATTCAGACTCCATTTCCCATCATCATATCTGGGACTGATCATTCACACCACACCTGACTTCAATCACACCTCTTCACTCTCCACACCTGGATCTCATTTACATTTACATTCCCACACACACACATATAAGCAGTCACCATTCGCTCAGTCACTGCGAAGTCTTGATTTGCACTGGCTGTCTTTTCTGAGTGTTATTACCCGTGTTTGTTTCTAGTGTATTGACCTTGGGCTGTTTATTGATTCCCTGATTAGTCTCTGCCTTTTCCGACTCGTATTGTCTTCTTTGAACTCTGTCTGTCTGCCGCCTGTCCTATTCTCTCGCCTGGCTAAGGTACTGTCTAAGCCTTTTCTTCATTGTTCTGCCTTGCTGGTTTCTGACCCTGTATTGTCTGACTATTCTCAATAAAGCTGCAAATGGATCTAACGCCTTCTTATGTGTCACAACATATGTATTGCAGCAGTTCAGAATTCAAATGTCCGAGAAGCGTGGCTGAAAGGTTAATGATGTACCATGTTGGAAAACCCCACACCAAACCCAACCCGAAACCTACCCAATAGTGTTAGCAAATGCAAAAGTAATATAAACAAGCAGTCGCTGAGGCAAATGTGCTATTTTAACTTCCTTTTGTATGGGATTGAGGTGTTGCAACACCATGTTGCTTAAGCTTCCAAGCAAACCTACTGTGTTACAAAACCCAATAAAGCTGTATAATGCTAATGTACAAAAGTATCAGTTTTCAAATTTAAACTGATTTGAAGTCATAATATTGTGTAAATTAAATTAAAGTTTATTTGTATAGTGTGTTTTACGATACAAATCATTGCAAACCAACTTAACAGATAATTACATTTCTACACTATTTAGTAGTGGCTTATCAGTGGTGACTGTCAGTTTATGTGCATATGACAGAAATTTACAAAAAAAATATTAAAGATGTTTAAACAGACAAACACTATTAACAGCAATTATTATATGATGCTATCACACTTGTAGCAAAAGTTGGTAGTTCTGTATATTGTTTCAGGTTTAGCATCATCTGAGGTCCTCTGACATTATCTCTTCCGAGGGGTTCTGGATCCAGACTGAATTTTGTGTCAATCCTAGTTACCACAGGATGTAATTCCCATGGCAAAAATGGAGAAACAAATAGAGACATAATTAGCACAGCTGCTATTCCAACCAAGTAAAATGAATTAGTTTAACCCAATCTAAAGAATTATAATGCACTTTTAACTGATATAACTGCAGTCCAAAATTATGATATGCATTATTTGAAATGTCCAGCGTTTTGTGACCTTAGGGAGCATGATGGATTGTAGGATAGCTAGTAAGGTATGCAGGAGCTAAACTATTAAGGGCCTTATAGGAAAGTGCAACCATGTAAAAACATTTGTAGTCTCTGGAAGAAGGAGGCGTGAACATTTAAATAAACTTTAATAATAAAATAAACACACAATAGCGTGACAGGCCCTCGCGGATGACTGCCGCACACAAACAAAACCAAAACACGAAATAAAACCCAGGCCTGGTCCTCTCTTGTCCTTCACTGCCGTAACTCCTCCTTTTTATCCTTCTGGAGTTCCACTGTGGGACTTGAGTCACTATAGATATGTGTCTTATCCAAATTTAATAGGAGACAATTATTGGTCATCCAGTCTTTTACATTATTAGGGATCTTCCCTAAAAATGTAGGGGAGATCCCTACCAGCAGGCAGGCTTCCGGCAAAACAGATCCTGCACGGATCAGATAGCGACACTCCTTATTATAGTAGAGCAGTCATTAGAGTGGAACTCACTGTTGTATATAAATTTTATTGATTATGAAAAAGCCTTTGACATTTTGGACAGAGAGACCCCCTGGAAGCTCCTATGACAGTACAGCATCCCTGAAAAGATTACCAACCTTATCAGGGATTCCTAGAACGAGATGTCCTGCAGAGTCTTACATGGAGGGCAGCTTGCAAATACTTTCCAGGTGCGAATCGGAGTTCGTCAAGGATGTCTGTTGTCGCTATTCCTATTCCTCCTCGCCATGGATTGGATAATGAAGACATCTACTCGGGAACATAGAAACTAAATCCAGTGGACCTTGTGGGACCAGCTCGATCACCTGGACTTTGCCAACGATATTGCACTCCTCTCGCACAGTCAAATGCAAATGCAAAAGAAAACAAACATGGTGGCAGCCATGTTGGCACAGGTTGGACTCAACATCAACAAAGATAAGAGCAAAATTCTGAAGATCAACCCCACCAGTACCGAATCAATCACACTGCATGGAAATCCACTGGAGGAAGTGCAGTCCTTTACCTACCTGGGTAGCATCATCGACCAGCATGGTGGAACAGTTGTGGATGTCAAGGTAAGAATTGGAAAGGCAAGAGCCACCTTCATCCAACTAAAGGAAATATGGACCTCCAGAGAGCTGTCCTTGATCACCAAGATTCTAATATTTAACTCCAATGTGAAGTCAGTCTTGCTGTATGGAGCAGAAACTTGGAGGATGAATAAAACTACCACCAGTAAAGTACAGACCTTCGTAAATAGCTGCCTCAGAAGTATTCTCCAGATCCGCTTGCCTGACACCATCAGCAACACCAACCTTTGGCAAAGAACCTGCCAACTTCCCATTGAAGAAGACATCAGGAAGAGGAGATGGGGTTGGATAGGGCACATATTGCGCAAACCACCAGCCAATAACACCAGCCAGGCACTGAAGTGGAACCTCCAAGGCAAGCGGAAGAGGGGCCGACCAAGAAATACCTGGCGGCGCAACCTTGAGGCAGACACTGCAAAGATGGGCTACAGCTCAGGACAGATGACTCTGGAGATCCTTGGTTGACGGCCCATACCCCAGCTGGGGTGAAGGGCAATGATGATGATGATGATCATCAGCATAACAATGCAAACTAATCCCACATTTTCTAATAATATTACCAAGGGGTGACATGTATATTGAAAATAGCTGAGGACCTAGGACAGATCCTTGTGGCTCACCATTTAAATAAACAAAGTTGTAGCAAAAGGACAGTTAGCATCTAAACCATCTTAGAGTCTGTCCTTGAATACCTTTTATAGTTTTGTAATGGATCTGTGAATATGTCATGATCTATGGTGTCCAATGCAGCAGTATAAATAATTATGCAAAATTTGATTTCCTTAATCTGGCCTTCTAAATCATAATTTGTTTAGAAAGGAATAAAAGATGTCATAGTTTTACTGCCTCTAGTGTTGATTTCAATTACACTTCAGTGATTTATTTCCAGTGGAACTGCAAAGGTAATCTTTTGCATGCATCATATATTAATTGTTCCTTGTGTAAGCTTAATAATAACCTGCTATGTAATTAATCTTTTTTGTTTGTTTGCCTCAATGATATTCATATTTAAGCTTTAAGATGGTGGCCATGATTTCATGACATATTTCTGGTTAAACATCCTGAAATAAAATGTATATCAACCAATCAGATTTCAGAGTTATGGTAAGGTTATGTTTTGGGAGATCCATAATATTCTTTTAATGCCAAATTATTAAAATGTAATCTACCATGGAAGGATAAAGATAATGCAATGTTTTGAACAACAAAGGAAATGCTTCTATTAAATTTGGAGTTATAGTTTGGGATCTGCAGAGAGCTGGGGATATTTTTTAGTCTCTGGAGTAGATATTCTTTCAACACAACAACAAAGGGACATTTCAATCAGCTCCTTTCTTGTGACTGAAAGAATGGCACACTTTGATGTCTCATACTTTGATGGCTTAATATTGGTGTAAAATATGGATCAGTCACTTATCAGAGGGAATTAAAAAACATGTCCATTTTACTCTAAAAATTCTAAAAAAGACTAGTGTGGTATGAAAATATTCTATGACATTTAAGCAGAGACAATACAATTCTCTTCAGAGGCATTAGGTGTAGGCATAAAAAAATATATGAACACAAAAACAAACCACAGGAGTATACCAGGAAAAAATAAATGGCAAATCTAGTGAAGAGCAAAGATTGCCAAGAATCAGGTGGTGTTTGTAAGCACACCACATTTTTTGTTATCTGTATTTAACTCTGACAGGTCATGTACAATTATGATATCCTTAGACATTCAATTACTATAGAAAGTCTACAAACCCCTGTTAGAATTGCAGGCGTTTAAGAAGTAAAGAAAAAAAGTAGCACATTCTTGGTTAGGTCATGATTTGCTTTTAATACAGCAGCCAGTATATCAGTTTAGCACATCTTTATTTGTCTATTATACTTTGCTATACCTTGCAAAAGTGCTTCAGATTCATAAAAAACTGTGAGGGATCTCCAGTCTTCACATTATACAAGTTTTTGATTGGATTAAATGTTGGGCTCTTAGTCAACTGTTCCAAAATGTTCTTCTTCTGAATCAATTCTTTTGTTGACTTTATTTTTGGTTTGGTTTTATCATGCTGAAATATTAAATTCCTCGTTGTCCTTATCTTTGTAATGGAGTCCTGAAGGTCTCGAGCCAAAAGGGTCTGGTATTTGATTCCTTCCATCATGACTCCTTCTGTTTTGACTACTCTGCCCAGTCTCAGCTGAAGAGAGGAAGTCCTACAGCAAAATGCTAGTACCATTGTACTTGATTGTGAATATGATGTTATTGAGGTGAAAAGCACCTTTTTATTACGTTTTTATAACATGTAACATACCTTCTAAACTTACGGGAATTTAGTTTCATAAGACTTTGAAACATTTTGCCACATTTATTTATTTATTTATTTATTTTGCCACAATTTAGAAAAGCTAAAAAAAAAAGCTAAAAAAAAAACCTTTGTCGCCTACCCAACATTGGTATCAGGAATAATAACTGTGTGCTTTTCTCCCCATGTGCACCCCGTGACCCAGTTTCTCCATCTCGTTTTGAGTAGAAATTTGATTCACCTGTGTCCTGTTAAATACACAATGTTAAGCACTGTATTGTTCCCTGATTCCTTTGTCCGATGTTAACATCAATACCAAGTGCTATGTGTGTGCCTCTCTCTCCCCTATGTTACTCCGTTTTTGGAAGACTGTTATTTGTGAAACTCCTTTGTCATCATTCTCCTTTGCACTTGCATAGTAGTCCCCGTGACATGTAGTGGTATGTCTTCACAACGAGATTGCAAAACATCTTTATAGGAACTTTCCAGAACAACAATACCACTTCAGCAATAAGGATACTAAGAATATCCTACAGAAACAGCTTTTTTTTTTCTTCTTTTTTCTTTTTTTTTTATGAATCATCTTTAGATGTTTAATTACTTTAAGTAGTGTGATTGGTTACATAAACAGACTAACATGCAGCAGATATGCTTGATTTCTCACATGATTTTATGTAGAATATTTTATTATGACAGTATCATTTTGACTGGGGTGTATGTACTTTTCCAAGGCCTTTGACTATGTTAGTCGATCTGGACTTTTCCTCATCCAACAAAGACCAAAGTTACTGAAGGTGTTACTGAGTTTCATGAGGGCATGACGGCAACCGTACAGTCTGAAGGCACTCAATCTTAAGAGCTCCAGATAAGGTGTGGGGTAAAACAAGGATGTGTCCTTGCTCCTACCCTCTTTGGAATTTTCTTCTCTGCCCTGCTATGCCGTGCCTTCCCTGATGACTCCGGTATCCTTCCACACACCCACAGCACAGGAAAACTGTTCAATCTGGCCAGGCTGCGGGCAAAGTGTAAAGTATGCCATGTTCTGGTACGTGAGCTGCTTTATGCTGATGATTCTGCCTTTGTTGCCCTCTCAAAGGAAGATCTACAACTACTCTGCTCATCTTTTGCTGCTGCATGTCTAGAGTTTGGTTTGCAGATTAGTCTTAAAAAGACAGTTATCCTTGCACAACCTTCAACCTTGAATCTTACAGTATACATTAACAACATATGTCTATCTGTGGTAGACAAATCCACCTACCTGGGTATTACAGTATCAAACAACTATAACCTTGATTCAGAGCTTGACACGCACATTGGGAGCGCATCATCAATGTTTGGAAAATTGGGCAAGCGTGTCTGGCACGACAAGTACCTCTCATTGCTCCTCAAAGTCTGTGTATACCATGCATGTGTACTTAGCACTATATGCAAGCAAGACATGGACAACATACAGGAGACACGAACATTGCCTCAACGCCTTCCATTTTTGCTGCCTTTGTTCTACTGGGTGCATGCTGGAAGGACCATGTGTCGAACTCTGTCATACTTGAGAGAACTGGTTCCAGTGACCTGTACACCATCCTTCATGTACGCCACCTCTGCTGGATTGGGCATATTTATAGAATGAATGACACCCGCCTCCCAAATATCTTGCTATATGGCGAGCTGGCAAACGACCCCCGCAAACATGGTCGTCCTCATCTACTTTTTAAAGACGAAATTAAGAGGGATCTTCAAGCCTTCTCCATCAACTTTGACAACTGGGAGGCACTTGCAAATGACAGACCCAACTGGCATGCAGCAATTAAACATGGCCGCAAGGTTTCTCAGGAGGTCTTCAAATTATTTCTGGATGAAAGACGTAGTAGTATGTACTTTTCAAAGTCATTTTTCAGTCCCCTTTCTTCCTCTTTTTCTTCTTCTTGTTTTAAGCTACTGTGCTTATTTTTTAACCATTAGAATGTACAATAAGCAGAAGTGGCACCATCTGCTTACATTAATAATTGACCAGACACTGTATTCATCAGTTTCTATCTGGTGTCAGCAGCAGGACAAGCTCACTTAGAATTATTATTAATTATTTTTTATTTTTTTGTACTGTATATGAATACAAGTGTGTAAAAGCAGCATTGTAGGATCAATCACATTCACAATGTAGCAAAAGTTTAGCATATAGACCATTAAAACATCTTAACTGTCACCCGTCCCTTCAGTGGGTCACCTACATTTACTGCACTATAATACAACTATACAAATATATTTTAATATAATCATTTCAAACTATATATTATTGTAAAAGTCTAAGGCCCAGTTTCACAGATGGGGCTTAGCTTAAGCCAGGACAAGGTCATAGTTCAATAAGGATTTTAAAGTTTTTTTTATAAAAAATACCTTAGAAAAAAACAACACTGGTGTGCATCTTGAGACAAAACAAGTTTTGCTCTGTTGAAACATTACATTACATTACAACTTACATTTTAGTCTGGGACTAGACTAAAGCCTTGTCTGTGAAACCAGGGGTAAGAATCCTGGATATATATTTTGCTACTGTTTTACACGTTACGTATTATATAGGAAAAGTAAAATATTATTCTATGACAGCAGTGCACCTCAAAAATCTACCTGATAACAGGAGTTCTGACCTTTGTCACAAAAATTAAATATTCATTACCTTTTCCCTACCATGGTTTTGAGATCATCAATACTTATATATCAGTTGAAAGCTTAAAATCTCAAAATTGATCATTTTAAAATCATTTTAAAATCAGACATTGCATTACCAAGGAAATATATATATATATATATACAGTACAGACCAAAAGTTTGGACACACCTTCTCATTCAAAGAGTTTTCTTTATTTTCATGATTATGAAAATTGTAGAGTCACACTGAAGGCATCAAGGGCTATTTGACCAAGAAGGAGAGTGATGGGGTGCTGCGCCAGATGACCTGGCCTCCATAGTCACCGGACCTGAACCCAATCGAGATGGTTTAGGGGTGAGCTGGACCACAGACAGAAGGCAAAAGGGCCAACAAGTGCTAAGCATCTCTGTTGGAAGACAATTTCAGGTGACTACCTCTTGAAGCTCATCAGGAGAATGCCAAGAGTGTGCAAAGCAGTAATCAAAGCAAAAGGTGGCTACTTGGAAGAACCTACAATATGACATATTTTCAGTTGTTTCACATTTTTTTGTTATGTACATAATTCCATGTATGATTCCACATGTGTTAATTCATAGTTCCTCTTCAGGAACTCGAGCTGCGTCGAGAACGTTTGGGGAACCTGTCCAGCGTGACGTCTCTGAATAACATGTATAATCAGTCCAAAGGAAGGGCGAGACTTCATAGGCGGTTGACATCAGAGAACTGGAAGCATAAAAGCATGAGCGGCGAAGCCGGATATCAGCCTTGTGTCTTCAGCAAGCGCTCTGTGTGTGTGTCAGTCGCTATCTGTTTCTGAGTCTTATTTAGTGTCATTTGTCCACTGATAAACTCCATTGTCAAAGCTTCAATCAAGGGAAGTTTTGGGCGAGAGCAGGCAGTGCTCAGGCTATGTGTTTTCACTGCCAAAAAAAAAGGGCTGCTCGTGTGTTGTCTGCTTTAGAGTGAAGCGCGCAGTGTCAGCTCTCGAGGGAGTTGACGGCTGCGATGCGAGCCTGTGCTTCACTCTCAGAAGGCTCTCTTTGAGGAGAGAGCTTTCACTGGCGTTTCTCGCGGTGCCAGTCCCGCTTTTGCCGAGGCGAAATGGTGGTTGTGCTCGTGGGACTCGCTTTCGGATCTGCTGGAAGGAATGTAAGACGGGCAAGTCCCTATCTTCTTTCTTAGCCACCTGATCCGGCGCCCGCTCTCGGTGGTCGGAAGCCCGTGTTTGCGGTACTTTCTCCCCGATGAGAGGGCGCGACGGCGCTGCCTGTCTTTCTCTGAGGAGATTGATGTGGAAAGGCGTCGATGAGCTCGCCAGTTACACAAGCACCAGTCACACAAGCATCAGTTGCACAAGCATATTATGCCTTATATTAACAAGCATATTATGCCTTATATTATTGTAGAAATATTAAGCTCAGGATCAGCTGAGAAGGAAGGAGGACGGAGTCGGCGTTCTGAGGCTCGTGGGAGTATTTATTAGTTCAAAAAGAAAACAAAACTCGCGCCACATGCGCATCAATCACGTTCACTGAACACTAATCTGGGTTACGGTCTCTCCCGCACGTCTGCTGCTTCCGCCCACGAGTCCTCAGCTCTCTCGGTCTCTGCCGGTTCGCGGGCGGCTTAAATGCCGATTCCCCACGCCAATCACTGCAACGAGAAGCAGGTGTTACTTGTTTCTCAGTTGAGCCACTTACCACCGCTCGTCTCCTCACTCTCTCTCCCGTCGCAGACCTCGCTGAACCATGCCTCCGCCGCCACATACCCCCACCGCCCGACTCAGGCCGGGGAGCCATCCGGCCTGCAGCTCCCCCCCCCCCCATTCCTGGAGAGGAAGTCGGCCACAGCCATCTGCGCCCCCGGCCTGTGAATCACCTTGAACTTAAACGGCTGCAGAGCCAGATACCAACGAGTGATTCGCGCGTTGGTATCCTTCATGCGGTGGAGCCACTGGAGGGGCGCATGGTCCGAGCAGAGGGTGAACTCCCGCCCCAGGAGGTAATAGCGAAGGGTGAGAACCGCCCACCTGATGGCCAAACACTCCTTTTCTATGGTGCTGTACTTAGTCTCTCTCTTCGAGAGCTTTCGACTAATGTACAGCACCGGCCGGTCCACCCCCTCCACCTCCTGGGACAGGACTGCGCCCAGCCCCCTGTCCGACGCGTCAGTCTGCAAAAAAAAGGGGAGAGAAAAGTTAGGAGAGTGCAGGAGCGGTCCGCCACACAGGGCAGCCTTAACCCGGGTGAAAGCCTGTTGGCACTGCTCCGTCCACTGGACCGTATCTGGTACCCCCTTTTTAGTGAGGTCAGTCAGCGGGCTGGTGAGGTCCGAATAGTCAGGGATAAACCTCCTGTAATATCCCGCCAGCCCCAGGAACTGCCTCACCTCCTTTTTGGTCTTGGGCCTGGGGCAGGCTGCAATCGCTGCCGTCTTGTCAATTTGGGGACGCACCTGCCCGTGACCCAAGTGGAAGCCCAGATACCTTACCTCCACCTGCCCAACTGCGCACTTCTTCGGATTGGCCGTTAGCCCCGCCCGTCTCAGCGCCCCAAGTACGGCCCTCACATGCTCCATATGCCGCTGCCAGTCTCCACTATAGATGATAATATCATCCAGATAGGCCGCGGCATATGCAGCATGGGGTCTTAGCACCCGATCCATGAGGCGCTGAAACGTAGCCGGTGCCCCGAACAAACCGAACGGAAGCGTCACAAATTGGTGCAATCCAAACGGCGTGGTGAAGGCTGTTTTTTCTTTGGACATGGGAGATAAGGGGATCTGCCAGTATCCCTTTGTTAAGTCCAGCGTCGAATAAAAACGAGCCGTGCCTAACCGATCGAGCAACTCGTCAATCCGTGGCATTGGATAAGCATCAAACTTTGACACTGCGTTCACCCTGCGATAGTCCACACAAAAGCGCACTGAGCCGTCCGTTTTAGGCACCAAAACTATCGGGCTCGCCCAATCACTGTGGGACTCCTCGATTACTCCCATCCCTAGCATAGCTTCTAATTCCGCCTGAACTACCTTTTTTTGTGTTCAGGTAATCTATATGGCCGGCTGCGAACCACCACGCCCGGCTCGGTCTCAATATGGTGCTGAATCAAATTAGTACGACCCGGCAGAGGCGAAAACACGTCGGCAAATTCGGACTGCAACCGCCCGATGTCAGTGAGCTGCGAGGGCGAGAGGTGATCCCCCCCTGGGGCCAGGGCGAGGGATTTCTCTTTGACAAACGCTTCTGGCCCGAGATCCTCCTCTCCGCTCACTGCCGTCGCTAACAGCACTGACGCCTCCGCCCTCCATTTTTTGAGGAGGTTGAGGTGGTAAATTTGGCGCGCGTTGCCCCGATCCGTTCGTACTACTTCATAATTGAGATCCCCTATCCGCTGTGTGACCTCAAAGGGTCCTTGCCACTTTGCTAATAATTTGGAGCTAGAGGTGGGTAGTAAAACGAGCACTTTATCTCCCGGTGCAAATTCTCGTAGCCTAGTTCCCCTGTTATACGACTGGCTCTGTCTGCCTTGGGCCTGCAGCAAATTCTCCATAGAGAGCCGCCCCAGTGTATGGAGTTTTGCTCTCAGGTCCAAGACATATTGAATTTCATTTTTACTCTCCGAACGTCCGTCCTCCCAAGTTTCTTTCAGGACGTCCAAAACCCCCCGGGGTTGGCGTCCGTAAAGAAGCTCGAAGGGGGAAAACCCCGTGGAGGCTTGGGGGACCTCGCGCACAGCGAATAAGAGGGGTTCCAGCCATCTGTCCCAATTTTTCGCGTCCTCTTGTACGAATTTACGAATCATCGTTTTCAAAGTGCGGTTAAAGCGTTCGACCAGTCCGTCCGTTTGTGGGTGATAGACGCTGGTACGTACCGCTTTAATGCCCAATAATTCGTACAATTCGCGTAACGTGCGTGACATAAACGCGGTGCCTTGGTCCGTGAGAATCTCTTTTGGGATTCCCACGCGGGAGATTAAACGAAACAGGGCGTCCGCCACACTCTTTGCCGAGATGTTGCGGAGCGCCACTGCCTCGGGATATCGGGTTGCGTAATCGACTATGACTAGCGCAAAACGATGTCCGCGTGCCGATCGCTCTAATGGCCCGATGAGGTCCATGCCAATTCGTTCGAAGGGGACCTGCACTAGAGGAAGAGGGCGCAATGGCGCTTTTGGGGTGGCCGGTGGGTTTACCAACTGACATTCACGACAAGACGCGCACCATCTGCGGATGTTCTCGTGAATGCCCGGCCAAAAAAACCGGGTCATTAGGCGATTTAGTGTCGCTGTTATTCCCAAATGCCCTGCCATAGGATTGCAATGTGCCGTCTGGAATAGCATTTCCCGACGGCTCCGAGGTACTAACAATTGGGTTGTATCCTCCTTTGTTTGCGTGTCGTGGGTCACGCGATACAACCGGTCTTTAATAATGGCAAAATACGGATAGGAGAGCGCACGGTCAGGATGGAGGACCTGTCCATCAATAGTCCGGACCTGTTCAAACGCATGTTTGAGGGTTTCATCCTGGGACTGTTCCAGGGGAAAGTCATTGCAACTAGCAAGGTTCAGCCTCGCCAAGCCGCTCAGTTCCCCTGGAGCTGTCCCGCTGGGTCCTGGCACAGATTCTCCCACCTGAGCGCTCGCTCCCCCGTCCTGCCGATTCTTATCCCCCGAGGCACCCACGGTTAAACACCCCAATAGTTGTTTGAAGCCTGGCCAATTGGTTCCCAAAATTAGCGGGTGCCGGAGGCGCGGACTAACGGCCACCTCCACGTAATGCTTTTGGTCCCTAAATTTAATAGCTATGGCTTTTACGGGGTATTCCACTATATCCCCGTGCACACACCTCACTTTAACCATGCGGCCCATATCCAATGCCCCAGATTGTATCAGGCTTTGATGAATGGAGGTCTGGTTACAACCTGAATCCACCAAAGCCCGATAGATACCCCCCTTAATACTCACAGGTATTTGGTACAACCCAGCTTGATCGGGGGCAGCCTGCGGGTCATCCGGGATCCGGACCAACGTCCCCACCTCCATGACCGGGCACCTATCCACAAAATGGCCCGGATCCCCGCAACGCCAGCAGGCTGGCCCAGGCCTCCCCGCCGCCCTAGTGGCCGGAAGTGGCTCAGGTGATTGGCGTGGGGAAGTGACAGGAGCCTCCTCGCCCCCCTCCCAGCGTGCCGGCCCCGCCCCCCTGGCAGGGCCCCTCGACCCGGCCGCCAGTTCCGTCCCCGTCCTCCAACGCGGCGCGGCCCTCGGTGGCCCCCCGACTCGGGTCCTAGGAGAAGGAACAGACTTTGGGGTAGGGGAAGAGAGAGATGTAGGGGAAGAGAGAGAGAGAGAGATAGCTGGAAGGGGTTCGCCGACCCCGGAACAAGCCGCCAGCTGGTCCTACGCCAGTTGGATGGCCAGATCCAGCGACGCCGGCCGGTGGCTCTGGACCCACTGAGCAGTCTTTTTCGGGAGACGGGAGACGAACTGCTCCAGTACCACCGTGTTGATGATACTCTCGGCGTCGCTTCCTCCGGCCAACAGCCATTTGCGGCATGAGTCCCGGAGCTGCTGGGCCAGGACAAAGGGCCGGCCCGCTTCGGCCAGGTCCAGCGACCGGAAGCGCTGACGATGCTGCTCGGGGCTGAGGCCGACCCTTTGGAGAACAGCTCTTTTCAGGTCGGCATACACCAGGAGGTTCGGGACGGGCAGTTGTTGGGCCGCCTTCTGGGCCTCTCCTGACAGCAGTGGGATCAGCCGGACCGGCCAGCTGTCTGATGGCCACCCACATGCCTCGGCCGTCCTCTCAAACAAGTCCAGGAACGCCTCCGGATCGTCGGTTGGCGCCATCTTCGTGAGAGGCATGTGGGCAGCGGGGCCGGCACTGGGGCTTGCCGGCCGCGTCCGAACCTCCCGGTCCAGCAAGCTCCGGAACAGCTCGCGGTCCTCCTGCTGGGCCTGCATCATCGCCTGGAAACGGCGATCGTGGTCGGCCCGCAAGTCCAGCAGGGCCTGGTGGTGTTCTTGGTGCAGGCCCGCGAGCGACGTGATGATCTCCGCAAATGGCGATCCCGATGTTCCTGCCGGAGTCTGCATGGCGGGGTGATTCTCCTTCCCTCCCGGGTTTCGGCACCAGTGTAGAAATATTAAGCTCAGGATCAGCTGAGAAGGAAGGAGGACGGAGTCGGCGTTCTGAGGCTCGTGGGAGTATTTATTAGTTCAAAAAGAAAACAAAACTCGCGCCACATGCGCATCAATCACGTTCACTGAACACTAATCTGGGTTACGGTCTCTCCCGCACGTCTGCTGCTTCCGCCCACGAGTCCTCAGCTCTCTCGGTCTCTGCCGGTTCGCGGGCGGCTTAAATGCCGATTCCCCACGCCAATCACTGCAACGAGAAGCAGGTGTTACTTGTTTCTCACTTGTGCCACTTACCACCGCTCGTCTCCTCACTCTCTCTCCCGTCGCAGACCTCGCTGAACCACGCCTCCGCCGCCACAATTATATTATATTAAGCAGCATTAATGAACAGTGGAGCTCGCGCAGTCAGCTCCCAGGGGGCTGACTGTGCTTTTCTCACTGTTAAGCACTCCGCTCTCGCCGGGCACGCTCTGAGGAGCGTGTCCGTGCATGCGATCCTGCAGTTGCGGTCGCGCGGTTGCCGAGGCACAGCGGCGACCGCGATAGCGGGAATCGCACATGATCTGGCGAACGGGTTGGAGACAGCTCGTCCTATCTCCGCCTGTGTTCACTAGATCTAGAGCTCATTCTTGAGGCTTGGAAATCAGCGCTGCAGTTTGTTCGCCCTCTGAGACAGCTCGCTGCAGCATCCATCTTCCTCTGAGGAGATTGATGTTGTTTGTGTGACTGAGTAGCATAAAAAAATATATATATACATATACATATATATGTATATATAAGACTGCCGAGGCAACGCGTGTATTACATGGTTTCATTTTTATGTGAGTT